>NW_007727464.1:440449-459698 GCF_000696425.1 Galeopterus variegatus | reverse complement strand
AATAACAGGTATATTATTTTATAACTTTTTTTTTTAATGTGCAAGCCACTCTTTCTATCCTTTGTCAGTCCGGCAATATGGTAAGCAGGTACTTTCTTTCTTTTTTTTTTTTTTTTTTTTTTTTTTTTTTTTTTTGGGGTCGACACTGGGGGTTGGGATCCGTTGCCGGACAAAAAAAAAAAAAAAAAAAAAAAAAAAAAAAAGAAGCAGGATTGAGTCATACTTACTTCCATGTCAGTGAATCAAATCTGTCTTTATAAGGCTTGTGTATCCTGGAAAAAATAGTTCGTGTGTGTGTGCACACATGTATGCATGGTGAATATTTTAAGGCTAAAAAGACTAACTTCTCTGGGAGCTCAAAATTCTTTGGGGGTTTTGTGTATATAAATCTGAGACTCGGCACTGTCTGAGATGTGATTCTCTCTTTAATAGCCAATCAATTGCCTTCCAATTACTTCCTACAGTAGACACTTATATTCAGTCTCCTTAATTTTAAATTTCTTATGAAAAGCAAAGACCTTGTATAAATAACAAGAAAGATTTCCTATATATGTCATCTTCAGCCTCCTCTGGAGTGACCTGTATTGACCATATTCTCTTTGTTAGGTAGAGGAAGAGGCCAGCTGCCCACACTGCTGATTCGTGTTCTTCCCTTTGTTTCCAAGCTGCCAAATGGCATGGGTAGGACATTGGGCACAAGGTCAGGCCTGCGTTCCACAGTTGGGAGGGCAGAGAGCCTAGAGCTTGGCAAAATGCTTTCAGCTGGACTTGGCCAGGCTGACAGGGCACAGAGTACATTGCCAGGCCAACAAAGGGGATACTGGGCAAACTGAGGTGTCCAATGGCCTGCAAAGCACATCATGGTCTGAGGACGGAAGCACAGAGTGGATTCCAAACTGCTATCACAAAAGGCTTGGGTGGAAATGGCCCAATCAGTCACTTTCGCAAGCATGGCCAGCATCTGACCAGTTTAATTTGGAGATCTCTGTCCAGGCCTCAGGAGCACAGCTTGTCCATAATTCCCATATCTTTTTCTGCATTATCAGTTTTTACAGGATGTAGCTATGTGCCCTGTTCTACAAGAGCGATTTGGACCATGTTCCATTGGTCAGAACTGCCAAATCCATCCCTTTTCAGAAGTCCATTTTCATTTCCCTCTATGGCAGTTCAATTTTATTTTTATTAGGAGGGAAAATTCTGTGCATCTTTCAAGCCCATTTCTCATCCATGGAAACATGTTTTCCTCTTTAATCTTTGGACATGTGTGAGATTTGGGGTTTTCTCACCAGCTGGGCTATCTTTGCTTCACCAGGACTAGAGGTGGCTTGGAGGGAGGGGTCCTGGCAGGCAGTGAGTCAAGTCACCTCGTGGTCTTTTCCGATACCTAGTGGGTTCCACTACACTCTCACCTCCTCAATACTGCCGGGAGAGGCTGCCACCTTCCCCTAACCAATCAGGCTTGCCTGTGCATATGTCCCAGGTGGAAATAAACCCAAGGCTTAAGCAGAACTGCAACAACAAGTTTCAGAACCATGTGCCATTGTGGATATTTCCGGATGTATAAGACTATTTTATTTTCCCAAAACCCCACTTTGTAGCTTGACGAGATGCACATGGAGAGGCAGTGCTTGTAGGGATAATCTGAGACTGGAATCTCAATACTTCACTATTTCTTGGATTGAAAACCTGACTGGCATTGGTGAGAGGAGACCTAGGATGTGTAGATGAGAAGCTGCATCTGATGTACCTTTGTTTCTGCTGTGGCAGCAGCAACATGCCCCCAAATGGCATGTGACTGTTCTCTTTGGTGTTTTAAGTAGTCTGTGTTGGGCTCTTATTAATCATCATTTTTCCATCATTTTATTAAAATTGGTCAGCAGAGATGATCACCTGTTTCATAGCCTTGCTTACGTGTTGAGTTGGATTCCAGAACATTAGGCCCTGGAGTCTGGAATTATGAAATCTGTAAGGGAAGTGTGCTTTCTCTGAGCCAGCCCAGGTGACTGAAGGCAGGGCACCAGTTACCTAGCTGAGTCAGTGGTTTGTGTTTGGCTCAGCTCACTCTCTGTGCTTTGGGGAGTCCTGTCTCTGCTGGAAGTCCCTCTTCCATGAGCTGGGTCACAGCAACACAGCACACAGCTGTGAAAACAGAAGGGTAGGATCTGCTGGACTTGGGAATCTCTCCTTCAGAAAGTGGCAAGGCAGAGGATACATCAGGAACATGCCCACACTTGCTCCCCAACCTGAGGGTGACAAATTAGTTCTCGGGGAAAGGTTGGCTCTTGAAGGCTCTCACCTGGTGTCTTTGCACCTGTGTCCTGAGGGACCACCTGCAGTTGTCCCAAACACCCTTTGAGATTTGTTTGGAAAAGAGATTTTTACAAGCCCCATCTGTCCTGTTTTGTGATCGACCACTGTGCAATTGACTTGACAACTCCAGCTTTCTCCTGTGTCCTAGGGAAATGCAGTCTCCTAGTGAGAAGCGGAGTCCCTGCCCTGGTCCAAAGGGTGAGCGATGTCAGCTGCCCAGGCAAGCCAGGCCCTGCTGACTCCCGAATAAAACCAAACCGGGCCCGTCAAGTTGGTAGTGGAAGAAGACCCCTGGGCCAGGGCAGGGTAGCCAGGCATGGTAGCCTTCATTCCTGTCTTCTTGTGTTCAGTGTCCCCTCAAAGACTCCTGGCAAGTTGCTGCCATTGCCACAGTGGCCTCATGCAGTCAGTATCATTCCCTTCTAATACTAATGACGTGCAGCTCTTTGCTTATTTCCCTGTGGGCAGCTGTTGGCAACAGGCAGGAATATTTAACTGAGACTCTACTACAAGCTCCTGGAGGACACTATAGAAATAAACATGATAAATGGCAGCTGGAGCCACCTGCGGCCTCTACGGGAGGCCTCCTGGACCACCTCCCACAGCAGCGGACACCTCCGCCTGACACCTCCAAATCCCTCAGTCTGAGGCTCTCCCAGGGGTGCCGCCCCTCCTCAGTCCCAAGTCCTCCTTCCAAGGAACAGTGTCCTCTCAGATGACCACCTGCTTCCATGAACCATGCCCCTCACTCCACTTCTCAGGATGTGTTGTCCCCAACCCTCATTATCAAAACCCAGCACACATTTCCCAGCCTCTGCTGTGTGCACTGAGTCGTGGGCTGGGGGCTGGGGGGTGAGGGGCAGGAGAAAACAGCACATTTTGTTCCAGAAGTAGTAAGTGATAGTTGTAAGTTGAAGTGATGAGATTTGGGATATCCAGTGAATCTCTCCTCCCTTACCTCATCATTGGCCAAACTCACACAAACTATGAGAGCCTAGCCAAAAGACTGAAGATCTTCATTTTCACAAGAGATAGAACATATTTAATCATTAACACTTCTTTACCGCCTACACTCTTGGCATTGGCTCTTTTTTCACCTGCCTCCCCTTTATGATGCAAGAGAGCCAAGTGAGAAAGATCTGTGGGTCTTTTAAAATAAATGTTGATTGACTAAAACATAGTTTTGCCTAACAGAGCATGACAGGTAATGACAGGCGCTCCTGACCAGCGCTGCCCGAGGGAGTCGTGACCAACAGGGGCTGTTTTATGATCGTTCTGTCTGGAACGTGTAACCTGGCATGGAGACAAGTTTAAGCCACAGAGCACCCCCAAATTAAACTTTAATAACATGTTGTACATACCGTAACACCCAATTATGATGAAAATTTTGTGAGTGCCAACTGTGTGTCTGGCCTGTGCTGGATGCTGAAATAAAGATGAAAGGACTTGAACCCTGCCCTCAAGGGGCTTGAGATCCAGAGGTAAGCCTATCCTGACTTTTGTCATAATCATTTCTGTGCTTTGCTTTATGGTTTTACTATATATACGTGCATCCGAAAGAAGTTTAACTTACTTTGCCTATGTTTGAAATTTTATGCAAATGGAATGAAACCACATATAATCAGTCTATTGTGTCTGGTTTCTTTTGCTCAACATTATATTTGTGAGATTAATTCATAAAGTGTGTAGCTGTAGTTTGTTCATATTTGTTGTTTTACTGTAGTTCATTCAGAGTAGATGTCATAATTTATTTATCCCTTCTACTGTGGATTGACGTTTGGCATATTTCCAGTTTAGAACCATTAGAGGCAATGCTTCAATAAATACTCTTGTATGTGTCTCCTGACCCATAGGTGTAAAGGTTTCTCTTGGGTAAATATCTAGGAGGGGTACGGTTGGGTCACTGGATGCATATCTTAAGTTTTACTATGTAACACTTTGTCAAAGAATTGTAACAATTTCCACTCCCATCAATAGGGTAAGATGGTTCCCATTGCTCCAGATTTTCACTGACATTTGATAAAATCACATTTTTAATTTTGGACAGTCTGGTGATTATAATTTTTATTATAAATTAATGATCAACATATTTTCAGGATAATAGACCTTAGTTTTTAGATGCCTTACAAATATCTTTTCTTAACTGTGGCTCCTATTTTCACTCTCTTTATGGTACTGGAGGAATAAAGTTTACTTTAAGGTAATCGCCTTTTTCTTCATGGGTAGTACTTATTATTTATTGTTTAAAAAACAAAAACAAAAACCTCTGCTACTCCAAAGTCATGAAGGTATTCTCCTATATTAGCTTCTAAAAACCTTATGGTTTTGCTGTTCATGTAGGGTTTTTTATGTACTTGGAATTGGTGTGGAGTAGGGATCAAATTTCATTATTTTTTTTCCTTATGGATATCCAATTGTCCCAGCACAGATTATTGAAAAGGCATTATATTCTCATCAGTATCCAATACCTCTTTATCCACATATGCATGGGAATGTTTCTTCATACTCTGTTCTATTCCATGGGGCTGTTTTTGTTGTTGTTTTGTTTTATCTCAGAGCAAATAACTCTATCTTAATTTTTATAGCTTTATTCTAAGTTCTGATGTAAGGTAAGGCCAGGTCTTCTATCTTGTTCTGCAAGAATGTCTTGTTTTTCCTTGTCCTTTTATATGTATAAACACATTTTAGATCTGCTTATAAAGCTCCACAAAACAAAGAAGCAATCCTTTATGGATTCTTATTAGAATTCTGTTGAACTGATGTGTTATTTTAGGGAGAAACGACATCTTTACAATAAACAATACTTTTGATCCCATAACTTGGTATCTCTAGTCATTTATTTAGGTCTTTTTAATATCTCTTGATAATGTTTCAAAATAATTTCTGTAGAGGTGTTTTGTTATTTTTATTCCTAGTTATTTCATATTTATATGTCTGTATTTTTATTTTTTTATTTATTTTATTTTTTCCTTTTTTTTTGTCTTTTTTCGTGTCCGGTAACGGATCGCAACCCTCAGTGTTGCGCCCGTACCGGACCGGGACCGGCAACGGGATCGCAACCCTCGGTGTTGCGCCCACACCTCGCTCAGCCAGTGAGCGGCCGGTCTGTATGTGGGATCCGAACCCTCGGCGGGAGCGCCACCACGCTCCCAAGCGGTGCACTGTAGCAGTGCGCCACCGGGCCGGCCCCTTATTTTTTTATTTTTAATTATTTGTGGCTGGTATATAGAAAGGTGAATGATTTTTGCATATTGTTTTTATATCCAATAATCTTGCTAAAGACTCTTATTGGTTCTAATTATTTATCTATAGATTTTTTTAACTTTCCACATTCACATTCATATAATCTGCAAACAATAATTACTTGTTTCCTTTTTTCCCAATTCTTATAACTTCTTCTTTCTTTTTTTTAATCATGTTCACTGAGTCCTCCAGTGCAAAGCCGAACAATGTGGTGAGAGTCTTTGCCTTATTCCCAGTCACAGAAGGGAAAGATTTCAAAGTTTCACATTTAAACATAATAGTTAATGCATGACATATATATGAATATATAAAATAGATTTATATAATACACATATATGTATACAGATATAGATATGCTCATTTTATAAGGTGAGGAAAGTTTCATAGTTTTCTGAGATTTTTTAAAAAATCATAAATATATATTGAATTTTAAAGACACCTTTCTGAATCTTTTAAATTAACTTTCCATTTATTTCTTCAAATATGTTAATATGGTGAATTACATTACTCGCCTAAAATTAAATAAACCTTGCATTTCTGAAATAACCCCCAATTTTCAATACTCTGTGGGTCATCTAATAGTTTTTAGGAGGAGGGAAATATTTGCACGTAAGTTCATGAGTGAGTGTGCCTTTGTAGTTTTCCTTTTTCTGCAGTGTCTTTGTCAGACTTGGTCATCATGATCATACGGACTCACAAAATGAATTTAGAGGCATTCTTGCTTTTTTATTCTTTAGAAAATTTTATGTAAGATTAAAATGATTGGTTTCTTGAAAGCTTATTAAAATGTTCAGTGAAAACCGTCTGAGCCTGCTGTTTTCTATGAGGGAAGATTTAAATTACTGGACCAATTCCTATATTATTTGGGGTCAGAATTCTCAATCGTGTTTTTATTATATTTGTATTACATATAATGTTTATATTGTTAATTTGTATTTAAATTATTTAGAAACTTTTCTAAACTTCTGAAAAATAGTTCAATGAATACTCGTAGGCCCTTCGTCTAGATTCACCAGTTGTTAACATTTTTCCACGTGTGGGCTCTCCAGCTTGCTTAAACTCTCTCTCTCACTTACTTTCCCCAGCTCTCCTTTTCTCCCCCATCTCTGTCTGACACACACAAACACAGACAGTATTTTGGTGTCAATTTAAACATAAAATAAAAAATTTTTAAATTACTCTGTTTTGAATTTATTAGAATTTTTGTATTTGAGACTGATAACTTTCACCAATTCTGGAATATTCTCAGAACTTATCTATTTTTTACTGTCTCTTCTTTTTCTCTCTTGTCTTCTGAAATTCCAGTTCTATTGAATTCTCCCTTTATGTTTTATGTCTTTTGACCTTTCTTTTATAATTTTTAATCTTGCAATCTCCCTGGCCTGAATTTTGGATAATTATTTGGATCTATTCTGCAGTTCAAAATTTCATAAACTACATAAAAATTGTTAATCATCCATTTTGGATTTTTATTTCAAATATTTTTATTTTTTACTTTTAAACTTTTATTTTGTTCTTTCCAAAATTGATTTGGTTATTCATTAATGGCCCCTTCTATTGTGTTGGTCTTTCCAAGCTTCTCTTTTTATTTATTTAGATATATTAAACATAATTATTTGGATTTTTATGTGTCTACATTCTAATATCTGATGGTTTCATGTATCTGTTTGTTTTGTTTCTGCTGGTTTGTATTCATGTGCGTTAAATTAAATTAAATAGAACTTCTCATATCTAATGCAAAATCCAAAGTACATAAAATACAAGTTGAAATTTCTAGTTTTTTGTGCTGCTTATTTTACCCCAAACTTTACCTGTGACAATTCTTTGGGTCCTAGGTGAAGTTTTATTTCTAAGTGCATACATTTGTTTTCTGCTACCTGTACTTGATACTACTTTGGGACTTTCAATGTACTGCTTGAATTTTTTTTAATGCACAAGTAACATTGATTTTTTTTTTAACTGAAAACACATGAAAGGGCTGATTTATGGCTATGGATTCTCGGGAGATTTTTTTTGTTTACCCAGGGCTAGTTAGACAGACAAGTGTACTTGCTGTCTCTTTCTGTGTAGTAAGGTTTATTCTTCATTCACCCTCACAGTAAAGGTGTTATCTTTTAGGGTGGAATGTAGACTTTAGGTTGTGAGCCTCATATGACAGGTATTCATTACAGGTGAAACTTGAGGTCCACAGTGTTGGCAAAATCCCCCAGGGAAAATCCACCTTTGATGCTCACATTCTTCTCAGGGTTTCTGGTTTCACTTTGTTTTGGATTTTGCAGAATCCTTATTTTTGTGTCAGCTCAGCATTTCGATTTTGTCCATTAATGTCTAATCTATCGAACTGTTGGAAAGGAAATTTCCAAGTTGTATTTTATGTATTTTGGTTTTTCCATTTGATATGAGGAGTTCCAATTGAATTTAATTAAACTTCTATGTAATATTCCATTGAATGAATATATCATAATTGATCTTTTATTGAAGGATATTTATATTTTTTCTGTTTTCATAATCATAAAAAATGCTGCAAAAAACATTTATATACATGATTTTGTGTGCATGTGTATGTTTTAAAATATATAATTAACAGTTACAGCTAGATGTTATGGGTGGAATTTTGTCCCCCAAAATGTGGTACCTCAGGATATGACCTTATTTGGAAAGAGAGTCATTGCAGATGTATTTAGTTTAGTTACGATGAGGTCATGCTGTTGGGCTCCTAATCCAATATGACTGTGTCCTTATAAGAAGATGGGCATGTGAAGACACAGACACAGGGAGAATGCTACGTGAAGATGGAGGCAGAGATTGGAGTTATGGTGTCATGAGCCAATGGACAACCAGGGCTACCAGAAAGAGGCAAAGAAACATCCTGACCTAGAGGCTTCCAAGAGATCACAGCACAACTCACATCTTGATTTTGGACTTCTATCCTCCAGAATTGTGAAAGAATAAATTTATTTTGTTTTAAGCTAGCCAGTTTGTGGTACTTTGTTATGGCAGACCTATGACAGAAATACACTAGATAATAGAGTATGTGCTTATTCAATTTTAGTAGATTCTATCTAATGCTTTCTAAAGTGGTTGTACCAATTACATTCCCACTGGCAGTGAATGAATATTCCCATTGCTTTTCATTATCATCAATGTATGGCATCAATAGACATTTAAGACTTTCCTAGTTTGATAAGTGCAAAATAGTAGTTTGTTATTTTGTTGTTGTTTTTAATTTCTATTTCCTTGATGACCTATGATATTGAACATCTTTTCATGTGTTTGTCTTTGAGATTAATTTTTTTATTGGTTGCCACTTTATACATTTCTCCTATTTCTTAGTTGCTTAGTTTATTTTTATTGATTTGTAGCAAGTCTTTATATATCCTGTGACCAATTTTTTTTATTATAAGGATTACAGATATTAATCTTCACTTCATGGCTTCACATTTCACTTTATTTTTGGTGTCCTTTTAAGAAGAAAAGTTCTTAATTTCAATGTTTGGAATATATCAATATTTTTCTTAATGATTTGTCTTTCTGTTTTGTGTTTAAGAAATTCTTTCCTACCTTTAAGTCATAACAATATTCTCCTAAATTTGCTTCTAAGATTTATAATTTAGCATTTTTCAGATTAAGCCTTTGTTGCATCTGGAATTCCTTATTACTATTGATTGACTAGTCCATCCTTTCCTTCATCGACTTCTAAGCATACATTAAGTTTCTGTATATATGTTGATCTATTTCTGGGCTCTCTATTCTGTCCTGTTTCCCTGTTTCTCTGTTGCTTCAGCAATATCACACACTGTTAAATACTATTGCTCATTTTGTAACTTTTCATGTTGAGCGTCCAACTGGAAAATCTCCAGACTTTCTTCTTTTCCAAGATCAGCATCAGAGGCTATTATTTCAAAATACCACTTTATCTTCATTCTGTAAGTGTTGATGTAGCATTTTCAGTATTGTTCCGTTAAGTTCTAAGTGTTTCTTAATTTTTAGTTTTATTTTCTTTTTGATCCATTACCATTTAGAAGTTTTTCTCCTCAGTTTCCAAATATGTGAGCCTTTAAAAACATTTTTTGTTATTAATTGTACTTCAGAATAATGGCAGTAAAAAATATTGTCTTCATGACCTAGATTCCTTGGTACTTGATGAGACTTGCTTTGTAAATTTCCAACGAGTGCTTGAAAATTAAATTGTATCCTTAATTGCTAATTGCTGAATTTAAATTTGTCCATTAGAGCAGAATTGCTAATAGTGTTGTTCAAACTTTCTCTATTCCTACTAAATTTTATCATTTTCATCTACAAATTGCAAAACAAAGTACACTAATATATTTTATTGTAATTGTGAATTTGTAAGTCTTATTCTGTAAATTTTTGCTTCATATGTTTTGAGATTATGTTATTAAGTTCATGGAAAATTAAAACTATTATATCTTCCTCAAAAATTGAAAATTTTACCTTTATGAAGTGATCCTCATTATTTTTAGTAATTTTTTTTGCCTTAAATTCTACTTTATCTGGAAACAAAAAAGCAATACTGGGGATATATAAATATACGTTTATGTACATATATGTACATATATGTTTGTAGACATATACTATACATATAAATATAAATACATGCACACACATTGTAAATTTCAGCTTTTTTGTAAACTTATGTTTTAAGTGTGTCACTTGTAAACAGCATTAAAAAATATCTAATTTCAGAATCTCTGTTATTAATAAGCAAGTTTAATCCTTCCATATTTAGTAATGATATATTTGGATATTCCTTTACTGAAACTTTTTGAAGTATCAAATTTTCTTCCATCCCCCTTTCTTCTAATTATCTGAAAGGTGTTTGTTCTATATCTAATCTTTACCTGCTTACCCTTAAAATTTCAGCAAGAACTCTTGCATGAGAAAAGTCTAAAAGTAATCCATATCTCTACTCTCCTTTTGAACAATATATCGAACTTAGAATATTTTAATTCCAGCTACTCTTTCTAGTTTCCATGTTATTTTTGTTGAGTGTTTTGTTTATACTTGTACAGCACTCATTATTTTAACTATTATTTTTATTTTATTGTTTAGATCTTGTTTAGATCTACCAACGTATTTTTTGTTGCTCAGGATTTCCACTTTCATCTTAAAGTTTCCTTCCATGAGGGCATGTTGCTGATAAACTAGCACTGGGTGTCTGAAAATGTCTTTATTTCACATTCTCTTCTGAACAAACAGCTTAGCTATTTAAATAATTTATTAATCACAGACCTGTTTAAGTACTTTGAAGATAAAGACATCTAATCAGTTTCTCTGAAGAGTTTAAAAGAAGCCGTAATCTGTATTTGCAAAGTAGGAAGTTTCATATTCATGTATATGAATTGTATTTTATAAATCCTCAAAGTCCTTAATCATTGTTTGTGTAGCTGCTCTTTTAAAACTCCTCTCTTTCTCTCTCTCTCCCCTAGGTAGCTGCAGTATTAAATCAACCTTTAGACCAATTTTAGAGAAATGTATTTAGTTTAGATTTTAGTAGTCTGATTTAAGAGTATTTATCCCCAAACTCTAAATCCAAAAAATAGCTGGATATCTTCTACAATAAAGTCAGCTTCCGATACTCAGTTGCTCATAGACTAAAGCAGGCATGGAGCCCTACTCTGTCATCTAGGCATGGTATCGGGTTTTTAATGTCCCTCAATTCCTTCCCTGGCAAGTGCATACCATTCATCATGTGCCATCCGCTCTGCACCACTTTCTGACATGCCCAGATGTTATAGAACATTGTATGGAGGTGATATAATATGTCCTGTCCCCTTTGGACACATGATTCACTACACATAACCATGCCAACCTGGAAAAAATTTCTTAAACACTGAGAAATTGAAAGACATAAAACTTTAAAATTACTGAGGTGAAATGGTTTCTTCGACACAGTCTAGCAAGTCAGCTTGTCATGCTTAGAGTGGGAGGCTCTGAAGCGCAGGCCTGGGCAGCCTCTTGAGCTGTGAAAACAAATGAAGGTTTATCCCTTCAGTTCTCTTCCACGAGGGCTTCTCCACCAGGTGTTTTTTGTGTGGAAAGCATTTCCTGACACCTCGTCCAGTCAGCACCAGGCATTTCAAGCACTGGTGTTGGTACGTTTACTGATTCTCACTGCATACCAGGATGCACGGTAGAGAAAAAGCTCTGGGCCAGAACTCAGGAGGACTAGAATCTAGCCCAGGCTGTGTGACTGTAAGCCAATGGTGCAACCTCTCTTTGCTTCCATTTCCTCATGTGTGAAATGAAAACAGTACCTGCACTACCCACCCTTCAAGATGATCTCTCACTCAACACCACCTCACCCAGCATGCAGCTCAAGCTAAGTGCATAAAAGTTCCAGATTTTGTAAGAAGTGCTATAAAAAGAGAATGAAATACTACCATTCACAACAACATGGATGGACTTAGAGAAAATTATATTAAGTGAAACATGTCAGGCACAGAAAGAGAAATATCACATGTTCTCACCTATTTGTGGGAGCTAAAACTAAATAAATAAATAGATAAATAAATAAATATACAAACAAATAAAGGGTGAGGGGGGAAGAAGACACAATGATCACAACAATTCCTTGAACTTGTTAAGACAGGTGAACAGATATGATATAGTGGGGAGAAGAGGGGAGTAGGGGAAAGAGGACGGGGTAAAGAGACACGAAAATCAACTATAATGTATATTGAGAAGTTAAAATTTAAAAAAAAATTAAAAAATTTAAAAAGGCATTGAATAATGCAAAACAAGTAGTAAATAAAACTTTTACAAAAGTAAATAAATTTTTTGTAAAAGTTCTATAAAAGTAAATAAAATTTCTAGATTTTGTAAGAAAAATGTACATCGGTTTTACAATAGGGTGTTTGGTGAAAGAGTAAAAAGTGAGTGATGCAGAAAAAAAAAGGAAAAGCCCTGTTCAGAGAAGGCAAACCATTCCTTCATTCATTCGACAACTAACTATCTAGCACCCACGTGCCAGGCACATGCATCTCTCCTCTCCTACAGCTTGTATTCTATTAGAAGGAGAAAAGAAGTAAAGGAGCAAGTAAATTTACAAATGTCAGCAAAGAGTCATTACAGGGAATTGAAAGAGAGCACTGTTATAGAGAATGACTGGGTGGCCTCTCTGAAGAGGTGACATTTAAGATGAGACCTGAATGCCATGTGATGATAACAGAGATGTACAAGAGGGTAGGAGAAAACTTATGTTGGAGGTAAAACTGAGTGAGCTGGGTAAGAAAGGAAAAGGGAGAGACCGTAGGTAGGTGTATTAGTTTGCAGGGCTGCCATAAAGTACCACAGACTCAGTGGCTTAAAAATTTATTTTCTGACAATTCTGAAGACTAGAAGTCCAAGATCAAGGTGTTGGCATGGTTGGTTCTTCTGAGGCCTCTCTTCTTGGCTTGTAGATAGCTGTCTTCTCTCTGCGTCTTCACATGGTCTTCCCTCTGCTACATGTGTGTGTCCTAATCGCCTCTTCTTGTAAGCATACCAGTCAATACTGGATTAGAGCCCATCCTTCATTTTAACTTAATTACGTCTTTAAAGACTTTATCTTGAAGTGCAGTCACATTCTGAGGTACTGGAGGTTAAGACTTCAACACATGAATTTGGCGGGGGGTTGGGGGGAGACACAATTCAGTCCATGAAAGGAGATACAGTGTGAGCAAAGGGGTAGAAGCAGAATTGGCATGGTCCCCCTTGATAGCAGTGAGGACACCAGCCTGTGAGGAGCAGGGTTTACATGTACTGGAGTTACAGGAAGTCAGGTTAGCAATGGAAGTCGAGGCCAGGTTGGTGAGGGTCTTGAATCCTTGTGAAGGAGCTCTGGCCTTTCACTATAAGTCATGGGGAGTTTGGAGAGTACCTGAGCAGTGGAGAAGAGCTAGAAATTGCTGATTAAGCAGCTAGTTATGTGAAAACTATGCAGTAGATGATGGGGTCAGGAGACAGCTTTGAGCATGGGGCTCAAGTCAGGCTCTTTGGGACAGAAAGAAAAGAAAAGAGGAAGGAACATTCTCAGGCAAGCACTGCTAATACTGATTAAGACAGCAGGGAAACAGGAATCCAACCTGGGAAACTTTGAAAGAATGCCGAAAGGCAAGGATTTCTGTGCAAAACTTGGGATTACTGCCAGGGTGACTCAGGCCCATCTGGTCTCTGTCTAAATCCTGTACCTGTAGCCATGGTGGCGGCTGGACACATTGCCTCACTTGGCTGGGAAAACATGGCTTCAGAGTCAGACAGACCTCAGTTCAAATCCTAGCTCCTCCATTTATAGAGATGTACCTTAACCTCTTTCAGCTGAATGTCACTGAATCTCTTTGAGCCTTAATTTCTCTACATGTCTAATGGGAATAATAAATCACCTGCCTAGACTTCTGGAGGGCTGAATCAGCTAATGTGTACAATGTCTGTCTGTAAGTTCTTTCTCATTCCTCCTCGGTGGAACAGAGCCCTGAAATGACAGAGCAGATGATGGTGTTCAGGACACATCTGAACTGCTCTGGCAGGGGACGAAGCCGGTGCTTCTTATGGCAGTATTGGCAAAGGTGCTGGTGGGTCTGGAGCTGGTGTGATTCCATGTGTGTCTGTATCCGCCCACATTTCCTCTGCATAGAAAACATCAAATACTAGATTAAGAGTCAGGAAAAAGGCCACCAACAAACTGTGTGGCCTTGAGTGAGTGTCTCTGTAACCACTGATGGCTATATTCATTGTGTCCCTACCATCTGGCAGGGAAAAGGTTCAACTATTTACATTTTATTTAACTCTAAAAACAACCTTGCTTCATTAGTTCCAGTTTTGTAGTCGAGCAAACTGAGGTTCAGAGTAAGTAGCTTCCTTGAGTCATACACGGCTAGAAAACGATAGAACTGGGTTTGCAATATAGGCCTGTCTGATTCTAAGTAATTCTCTATCCTTCAAGCTCTTCTGGTTCCTCTTCTTGGCTTCATAAGTCTCAACATTTGAGCTACAGAATGGGACTAATTACACATGACTTATCTCAACACACTTCTCTGTTCCCCATCTTTGCAGGGAACAATGAGAGTAGATACGTTCTAACTACTCTTTTTTTTTAAATGAAATATAATTTATTCTTAAAAAGAAAGGAAATTCTTATTTTTTTATGGTACAGTCACTTTATTTTTATTATTTTTATTTTTTATTATCTCTTGATGGCTTATAAACCACCCCCAAATTTAATGGCATGAACAACCATTTGATCACACTCATGGATTCCGTGGGTCAGGAATTCAGGCAGGGCATAGTGGGAATGCATTGCTTTTGTTCCATGATGTCCAAGGCCTCAGCTGGGAAGATCCTTAGTTGGGGAGTAACTCCACAGCTAAGAAATGGAATTATCTGGAGGTTCTGGGATGACTCAAATGTTAGACTCACCTGGGGCTGTCAATTTCACCTACTTGTATATATAGCCTTTTTATATGGCCTGTGATCCTCACAGCATGGTGGCCTCCAGGAGGTTGGACTCCTTACATGGAGGCTCCAACCTCCAAATGTGAGCATCCTGGTGAACAAGGCAGAAGCTGCATCACCACGATGATCCAGTCTCAGAAGCCACATGGCATCGCTGCTGCTGAACTCTATTGGTAGGAGCAGTGCTCAGATTCATAGAGAGGAAATGTAGATTCCATCTCTCAATGGGAGAAGTGTCACTAAATTTTATGGCTGTTTTTACAAAACCACCATAGGGTATAAAGGTCCAAAGAAAGTACGGGAAAGTGTACAGGAATAATGCCTTGCTATAATTAATGACATCTTTGTTTTCGGCTAGGGCACTCTGCCTTGCCAAGCATAAAACACTCATGTCCAAACAATGCTGAACATAAACTGGATTTGGTTGTGAACAAGCTTTTCTTGCTTTTTCCTGAAGAGAAATGCCTGAACTTAAGAAGCAGCAGCAGCAGTGTCTGTACTATCACCAAAACTTCTGAAAGCAATGTTGAAAATTCAGTCCAGTCACTTGGGGGTCATGAAAACCCAGCTTTACCTGCCGAAATGGGGGAAGGGAATAATAGGTAACTTCAGTTCTTTAAAGATTTGCTTTTCAACCTTTCTTTTATAGATAAGGACTTTCAGCTGAATTAAATTTGGGTCGTGTAGAAAGCCTCGGTTTAATTTTCTTCTTAAAAATACTTTTTTATAAGTAGGTATAATTTATTTATTTTCTTCATTTATTCAGCTCATATTATTCAGGGGCTAAGTTTTGGTGCTTAATCGGGCAAGGCATTAGTGACCCTGGTGACATGAGAGGGAATGGCTTTGTTTACGGGAGGCCTGTTCCTGTTAGATTTTATTTTCTGAAATGGGGGAATTATTTATTTATTAAAAACTATTGACCCAGATAAACTGCCTGAGATTCATCACTGCATTGCCAGGTGGGCCCTGGGCTTGGGGTTTAAAGTGACCGGAGCCTTAAGTACATCATCTTGCTCACCACTTTTTGCGTGAGGTCTTTAAAGAAACATGCCATGACAGCAAGTCATAAGTCACTCAACATAAGTCACAGCAAGTCACTCAACAAATTCAGAGATCTCTAGCTCTACTTTCATGACAATTGGTTATTTAAACGGTCATAATTTAGAGATGATGATTGATAAAGATTAAAAAGTGTTCAGATCCCCAATGCTACCTTTCCTAATTTGAAACTATTTTTTGTTGCTTACTTATTCCTAATGCCTCTCCCCAAACAATAATGTGTGGGAGAAAGATGGAATTCAGAATGAGGCAGACACGAATTGATATTCTGCACAATTATGTGAATGTGGATAAGTTACTCAAATTTTCTGAATTAGTAATGTGATTACAATAAAACAGGGAAAATAGCAGCTGTCACTGCAAGGATTAGAGGAGGTGTAGGGTGCATGACACCCACTGCCAAGTCTGGCAGCGAGTGAGTGGGGAACGCTAACTCTTGGGCTGTCTCACCCACCCTGCGTCTGCGATGGCCCAGCACAGGGAGGCAGCACAGCAGTGCTCCCTGCAAGTGGTGTGGACTTGAAGCACTTGTGACTGAGTATTTGTAAGGCTAGGATTTACTCACCTTCCTCCCCTCTAAGCCAGGTCATTGTTGCCTTTTCCTCAGACCAGGGTTGTGAGTGGCATTTCAGAGATTTGGGAAGTAGGGATAAGAGGAAGACATTTTTCCATTTATTGAACATTGACTATGGGCAACATACTGAGTGTTTCACGTATATTTTCTCATTTATTTCTTGTAATGATCTTATAAGTAGGTGTATTGCTGCTTCATCAATTACCCCAAACACAGTGGCTTAATGTGACAACCATTTATTATTTCTCAAGTGTCATTTGGGTAGTTCTAGTGTGGGCCAGGCTTGGCTGATCTTGGCTTGGCTTCCTCCTGTGTCTGTGGTCAGCTCGTAGGTCAGTTGGTGCTGACCAGCATAGAGTGGCCTTGGCTGGCTGGGATAGCTCAACTGTAATCCACGTGGTCTCTTCCCTTCCTGCAGGTTAGCCTGGGCTTGTTATCATGGTGGTGGCAGAGGTCTAAGAGAGGAAGCAAAAAGGTGCCCTGTACTGTCCCACTGACCAAAGCAAATCATATGGCCAGCCTCTGGGTAGGGGTGGGAGGGTACATCCAAAGAGAATATATTGAAGCAGGTGCACTTGATCTACCACAACAGGCATTGTTATTACCCCCATGTGTAAAGGAGGAGTTGGAGGGTAGCAATATTTTACCTGGGGGTCATTGGCCTACACTCTGGCCTCTCTCTGTGGTGGTCCTTCCTGGTGATGTACTACTTTGAGATGCTTTGTAATCAGCTGTATTTCCCCCTCTTCCTCATTGTTTGGTCTGAATTTGAAGTTTCATGTAAAATTTTTGGAACCAGCCATTGGTCTTAACAAAATCCAGTATAATGACATCAAGGGACAGTGCAGGTAAGTCAGTAAGGTAGGTCTACTTATTAGAGAAAATGAAGGGGGCCAAGTATGTAGCTGGATACAGCACAAATAGAAGAAAATGAGACAAGTTTACATTTCTCCTGTATTTGTTGGCTTCCCCAATTTTGCCTGAGTCAGCTTCTACCTCTCCGTGCTATCCTTTCTTTTGGATCCTGATACCAAAAGCCGAGAAAGGCAAGGTCTTGGTGTTGGCCTGGGGCACTCACTAGCTCTTTGACCTTGAGCAAGGAAGTTTCCTAACTTCCCTGAGCTTGCATTTCCTCATGTGTGAAATGAGAATAATAGAGCAGATGTTGATTTGTGGGTTAAAGGAGACCTGCAGGTGAAGAGCCCCTGCCTAGTCTGAGCCCTGTGCAGCCACCATGATTCATGGTTGTCCCAGTGCACCTCTTGGTGCCTGAAATACCGAAGAGTTGGCTTTCACAACTGCTGCATCTCTGGGTGAGCTGTCAGGATGGCACAAGGAGGCTGAGCAGCATGAGGGCTGTTAATGGATTTTATGGCTTTGTTGAGTACTTCAAACTACAGTTATTAATTATAGGATGCTGTTTAGACACTGTTGCAATATATACATTTTGTTAATTGATTTGTACAGGCTCATATCTAGCAACATAAAGAATGTGCAGGACCATAACATTTACAAGGGATTGTAATTGTTACCAGACTCTCTGGCTTCCCAGACCAGGAACAAAGGCTTTGAGGACAGAATTCACAACTCCCCTGTCTTTGGACCTGTGATGCCTGATCCAGTGCTCTCTGGCAGGGTGATACCACCTGTCTAGATACTCGGTAAACGTCTTCAATCGGTTAGTAAATAAATGATTTTGTTTCTGTATTTCCATATCTACCTTCTTTCCAAACTGTCTATTCCTTATGAATCCTGAATTGTATGTGACATTGGCACTGCGTATATGTAAATACGGCCAAGGATTTATTTTGAGCTGTTAGTGTTTACTGAGTACCTTTATGATCTCTTCATGGCCGGGGGGTGGATGGGGGTGCCAAGATATGCATGGCCCCTTACTCAGGAGACAATACTCTCCAGCATGATGTTCAGTGGCCTGCTCTTAGAGATGCAGAATGACAACATAAAGGTGGCAACTTCTTGCTTGGGCACCATATTGCAGGGAATTTTAAATGTGGTCCCCACTGCAGCCTCGGCTGGTCCATCAGCTTCTGAGAGCCCTGGCTGCCCCTGCTTCTCGGAGATGGCGCAGAGCCCGGCCATTGCCATTCAGGTCCAAGGCGACCTACCCTGCCCAACAACTCCTCCCAGCACTTGCGCTTTCGAGCTCTAGTGTGCGCCTGGCGCCCTCCCCAGCCCAGGCGGCATAAAGAGCCCAGAGAGCTAGCCCAGGGCAGTACCCGCCGCAACGCCCGCCAGCCGCCTCCACTCGGATGTCAGTGCCAAGGGCGTGGCCGGGCAGGCTCCCCTGCACCCCGCAGACGACTCTCAGGCCCCAGGGGACCCCTTTCCGGGGGAGCCCGCCATCTCTTGCGGCAGCTGTTTGGAGAGCCGAAGCCGGGGTCCCGGGCCGGAGGGCTCCCCGGCGCTGCCCACCAGGGTCTTCCGGGAGCCGAGCTCTGGCTGAGGCCTGAGCCCCGGAGAGTGCCCGGGAGCGGGGAGCGTGAGGACGGCGGAGGAAAGTTGGAGGCCGGGGCCGCGGGGCGGGGAGCGGGGAGCCTGCGCCGGGGTCCGCGTCTCATGAATATGCACGAGCCACCTCCCTCCCTC
>NW_007727464.1:430975-439460 GCF_000696425.1 Galeopterus variegatus | reverse complement strand
CGGGAGGCTGTGCTGGGTGACGCTCCTGCTGGCGCTGGGCGTGGGGAGCGGCGGCGGCGGCAGTGGCGGCGGGGACAGTCGGCGGCGCCGCCTCCTCGCGGCTAAAGGTGGGTGCTGGTGAAGTTTCCACCTTTCCCAGGAGCGAGGCAGGCGGGTTTGAGGGTGCACGCGGCAGGGACCCGGGCTCACGCTGGCCGTGTCCACGCTCCCCTGCCGCAGCTTCTCGGGTCCCCGTGCGCCGGGCTCCCGGGAGTCAGCCCCTGCGCCGCGGGCCGGAGAGCTAACACCCGCGGACGCCGGCCAACCCCTGGGCGGGGTCCGGCGACCGAGGAGAAGGCGAGGTCTGGGGAGTCCGGCCAACTTTGGGGGCTGTCTGCTCCGGGATGGGAGCGTAGCGGGCGAGTCGCGGGCTCCGGCCCAGGGACGGCTCGAGCAGGGCGCGGGCGCGGGGAAGAGAAGCAGGTGTCTGTCTGCTCCTGCCCCGGGGAAGGAGCAGCGGCGGTGCCTTTCGAGGAGAGAGCTGAGCAGTGACTCGTCTCCCAGGTCGGGGATGGAGAGGAAACTTGTGGGCTACAGGGAAGGCCCCCCTGGCACTCCTGAGGCTCCCCCAGGGCGGCTCCGGCTCCCCGGGGAATGCGCGCCTTCCGGGTGGGCGGCGAAGTCGGGAAGAAGTGGGGGATGTGTCGCTCTGCACTGCCTCTGCCGCTCCGCTCCCGAGGCCAGGGGCTCCTGGCGCCCCTCCTCTGCCCGCCCTGCTCGTTTGAAGATCTTGACCTCCCACCCCTCCCGGCCGGAAGGAAGCTGGATCCCCGCGCACGACTGGCGCTGTCAGGCGAGCCTGGAAGCTGGCGAGCCCCGGACTTTGACAGCTGCCTGGGAGCTCGGGCGGGAGCGCTGGGGTGGGGGCGCCTGGGAGAACGGGTCTGAAACAAGGGTCACATGCTTGCAGGGGTGGGGAAGCAAGGACAGAGCAGAGCTGGTGGGGGGTAGGGGACAGTGGCGGATCCAGGCTGGAGCGCCCAGCTTAGTCATAACTTGTTGATTCTCTGCGCTGTTGACGAGGTTTGGTTTGAGGGCTGTGGCTGGATCTGCTGGATGACAATGAGGGGGAAACGTGGTCCTTGGAATCTTCAGAGGGTGGAGCGGCTTGTGCCTGTCCGAAAAGAGGCTTTCTATTAGAGATAGCATGATTTGGAGGCTGGCTGTGAACTATAGCTTCCCAGGCTCAGGGAAGGGAATGCATATCAGGTTGAATTACTGTTTGAGGGTGGGGAGATGGAGAGTCTGGGCCTTGAGAACTGCCTCTCTAGTAACTTAGGAGTAATAAATTTGAGAAGAATAGAGTAGTTTCTGTTTATCTGTAATCTTTTAATTTTTTGGTGGCATAGTTTTGAAAAGGTTTTATAAGCAGTTATCCTATTTCTTTTCAGCTGTGTGTGTGTGTATATATATAATATCTGTGTATTCATATATAATATATATGTGTGTATGTGTGTGTGTGTATATATATATATATATATATATATATATTCTTTTTTTCCCCTTGTATATCCTTGACAGGCAGATTCTTCTTTGGAAAGACAAACTCATAATGAAAATGTCTCAAACATAGTATGGTAAAGGAGACACTGATATGAAGGGATCAATCTGAAAGACTATTGTTTTGGTGAAAACAAGAATAAAAAACAATTAACTTCTAAATCTTTTGCCCTCCTTCCCCAATATAGACACTTTGTTAAAACAGTCAAGTTACATTTTTAAAAAAGATTTTCCATTACTTTGTAGCAAATGGTATATTTATAAGCAGTGCCTGTAAACAGGGGACGGAGCTCACAGCAAGTGAAGAACGGGGAAGGAATGATGTGGAAAGAGGACCTGGTGTGCGTAATGTATTGCTCAGTTGTCAGGTGCAAATGGAGAGCTTCACAGAGATAGGAGAGAAAGAGAGGGAGAGAGAGATAAAAAAGAAAAAAAACTGAGGCTTTCAATGATTGTTTGTGTGGATAATTATGTACATTTTAACCAACATCTTTCATCTTCCCCACTTAGAACATATCCATTTCATGGTTAAAACTGGCCATTTGTCTTTCCAGTGTAAAAAGTTTATTGGCCTTGCAGATTACGAGTTTCCCTCTGAATCTCCCGTTCTCTCTTCTTTCCCCATCTAACCACTGGGGGGCTGCAAAGAGCGCTGTTTGCTGCACTTTTTTTTTTTTTTTTTTTTTAAAAGTGTGTAATATTTGATCACAACAGAGACATTTATTATGGCACGTTAGTTGATATTTACAGGACTGACTTTCCTTATTAGAATGCACTTGCATTTTACAATTCCAAGTTGTATAAACGCTAAAGGACATTTGAGATAATAAAGCTATATGCTTCATGTATAATGCACCCTGCCTCTGACTTTGCCATTTTTAAGGTTCATATCATTACTATTCCCATCACTAAAAAAAGGAAAAACTCAGGAAGGCATGTGAAGAAGATTTAATAAAAAACAGTTTTCTTCTTCTGCACAATTCTGTATTCATAGAAGGAAATTGGGAGTGTGACGTTAAGCTGCCTGGAGGAGTTGGAGGCACCCTGAGAACACTGTCTGGACGTGTGCTCCCACCTTTGGGCCCGTGTGAGATGTGATGTCTGTGGTGCACAGCTTGTTTTGCCTTTGTGTTCCCTGCTTCTTGCTGTAGGAAATCGAGCAGCTAATCCCTGACAACCATTTTGGGTTTTCACAGAATCACTGCACTTTCAAGGCAAATGTATTCCCAATATCAGAAATAATACAGTGGCCAGGCAGTTATAACCTCTTCCCTTCACCCTTATGTATCTTGGATATTCAAAAAAGAAAAACACTTCTTGCATTCCTCGAAAGGCCAGATCACACACATGTTCTATGAGCAAAGCTGGGAAGGTACTGTCGGCCCAAGAGTCTCTGGGGCAGAGGAAGACGTGTCTTACCCAAGGGAAAGAAGGCAGTGCCTTCTAGACAAACATCTTAAGGTTTGTGCTAGATCTTGCAAAATTTCAGTGGCCTCAAGATCTCAAGGACCTGGTACACAGTCCTTTTTCACTTCCCAACATCTGGGCATAGAGGTCGTTTAGGGCAATACTTGAGTATAGACCATCAGTTATTATAGTACCCACCTATGTGCCCAGAGCCTGGCTCAGTGCTCTGGGGGTTTCTGAGAAGGTATCAGAAAATCATCCCCCACTTCTCTCACCCCTACCTTCTTTGAGGAGATTTTGATCTAGTTAGAGAGACAGATTTTTATGTGGAAATGTTAAGAGAGTAACAGCAGACAGAATTTGTCTGAAGGATAGTAGTAACTGTGTGATGGGGATGCAGGGAGATGGGAGTGGGGAGAGAAGACTTGCAAAAGCAGCATGTGGTAACAGGGAGGGGAGAGGACAGAGCAGAGTTATAAGAAGAGTAGGAGTGTAATTGTAGTCATTGCAGTGTAGGAGGCCCTCCTCAGTATGTAACAGGCATGTGCTAATCCCTTTACGTGTGCTGTCTCTAACTCTTACAACACATGCAGAGCCGGTGTTAGCCCATTTCACAGATGAAGAACTGAGTCTGAGAGAAGGTGAATGACTTGCCAAGACCTTCTCCAGCTAGAGGGTATGGTGCTGGGGTGAGAATAGGAAGGGTCACTCTGCCCAGTGCCCCCTGACTATTTGTCAGATGTTCTCCTCTTTGGTTTTGAAAGCAGATGTAGGAACCACAGGGAGGCTGAGCTGTTTGCATCTGAGTTACTCAGGAGCCCTGTGGTTCTGCCCTGAGCAGTGTGAGTCCAGGGCTGCTGTTTGACAGGTGCGTGCAGGTGAGGTGAGAGAGCTGGGCCTTGCTTCCATCTGTGGAAACCAGTGTTCCTACTCGGAGTAGCAGCCTCGTTCTCCTCCCCTACAGATTCAGAAATCATCCCCAGATATTCCAGAATGCACATTGCAGAATTTCCTGCAGGGACAAAGGTTGTGTGGAATTCTTAGGGTGAATTGTCTTAAGTCATCTTTGGGCAAGTAGCATGTAGTCTTGTAGGTGTATGACAGTTATTTCCCCAACTGAAACACAAATGTCAAAAAGCCCTCGGCAGTGCATCAGGGCGTGTCCTCTGACCTGCAGCCATCCTGAAGCACCGGTGGTTTCTGGACTGGAATGAGTTCTGTCCTTGCCCTGGACAAGGAAGAAAGGTCTTCAGGCTGGAAGGTCACCTTCTTCAGCCCAATTTCTATTGTTACTTAAGACGTGGGCAGACTTGGACATGGCCTTCCCTTAGGAATCCCCCTAGGCTGTCACTGGCAGACCTTGCCTCCCCTTCTGGCACGCTGTGTTTCCTTGTGTGATTCCAGCACTGGTCTGTGAGCCCTGAGGGCTGGAGACTCGTCCTCACTTTCCTCGTATCTGCAGGGTCTGGCCTCCAGATAGACGAGCGGTCAACAGCGAGCGGCTTAGTGAGCACGGCTGTTTGTAATCCCGAGCACTATCATTTCTTGACGTAGACGTTTTAGACATTTTCTTCTCTCCTATACAAAGTTTGGGTTAGTAGCCTGAGAAAGCCGGGTTCCCCTTCCGGCCTTATCACCTGGCTAGATGATCTTGGACAAGTTTA
Source organism: Galeopterus variegatus (assembly GCF_000696425.1). Classification (NCBI taxonomy): domain Eukaryota; kingdom Metazoa; phylum Chordata; class Mammalia; order Dermoptera; family Cynocephalidae; genus Galeopterus; species Galeopterus variegatus. Next base: position 434,850 of record NW_007727464.1, on the reverse strand, counting down.
ACCCTTTTGAGCTTAAGTTTCCTCATCGATAAAAAGGGGATACAGAGGTCTCCCTTGCAAGGTGGTTGTCGGCTGAGTGCTTAGAGAGCATTTAGCCCAGTTTGTGGCTGGTAAAAGGCACTACGTATACAATGACTGTTATTATTGATCACTTAAATACCTGGTTTTGGTGTCTGAGACTTGGCAAATCCCCTCTCTGACCTCTTGGCTATCTGGTATATCTGTTCTTACCTTTTCTCAGCTTGAACTTTGCCCTGTCATTGCTCTCTTGCTCTCTCCATGTGTGAATGTGCATGTGTGTGTAAATATCACATGCAGTGTAAATACAAATGCACATGCATGTGCGTACACATCTGGCTTGAATTGTTTGTGAAAACACCTGCCTCTTCACTAGTCCATGGATGCCTCATGAAGCCAGGGCGCTGTTTCATTCATCTCAAAAGCCCTAGCACTTAATGCGGGGCCAGCTTAGAGTAGGGGTCAGCAATGTTTGCTGTATAAATAAACATGCACATCTCCACATGCCAGTGCCAGAGATGTAGGGGGTTCTTGTCTCAGAAGAAGAGCTTATGTGGGAGGGTTATAAGGAAAGGTGCCCTGCCCAGTCAGCCCTTTCTCCCAGCCCTGTTGGCCCAGAAAGCAGAGAAGCATTCTTTTCTGTTTAAGACATGGCTGACCTTTGTGATGATACATGTTTATATGGAACGAGGTAACCAAATAATAGCTTGAAATAGATTATTATTTTATTTGTTATCTAGCCCATCACTAATTGGACCCTCTGGAAATGGTTCCATAGGAAAGATAAGTTTTGAAGAAGGGTCATGGGGAGGACTGAGCTGGCAGAAGAGCACTGAGCTGAAGATACTGGCACTGAATAGGACAGAGGACTGCACTGTGCGGTTTGGGCAAGAAGCAGCCAGGAGGCTGGAGGGGGCACTGGTCGGAGGAGAAGGCCTGGGATGGGAGTTAGGCTCATCCAAAAATGCACTAGGTCCTGTTCTTTAGCCTTATCAGTCAATAGCTGGTTCTCATCCTCTCTGGAAGGACAAAAAGATACAGTAGGTTCCAGTTATCAAAGAGCTTGCGGTCTGTCGGGGGGCAAACAGCACATGTGACAGGAACTACTGCAGAACTTGGCAGCTTATGGCATGCACTAGGTCCTGTTCTTTAGCCTTATCAGTCAATAGCTGGTTCTCATCCTCTCTGGAAGGACAAAAGGATACAGTAGGTTCCAGTTATCAAAGAGCTTGTGGTCTGTCGGGGGGCAAACAGCACATGTGACAGGAACTACTGCAGAACTTGGCAGCTTATGGGAAAATGGTAGATTGTGCATCACGACCCCAAGTGTCTTGTACGAAAGGAAGAAATTGGCAAGGATGGAAGTCAGGAAAGATTTATGGAGAAAGTGATAGGTGAGTAGGCATGGGGTCAGCAGACAGGGACTGCAGGGGGCAGGACAGGGAAACGCAAGGGGGTGAGAAAGCCCATGACTGGTGCACAGGTGGGAGGGAAGGGGGCTCAGCCAGGCTCGAGCATATTTCTATGAGCAGATTCCAGAGCTACACAACAGTGGTGGTTTACTGAGTGCATACTGTGTGCTGGGCACTATCCTGAAGCACTTCACATGTGTCGCTTGGTTTGATCCTACTCCAACCCTTTGAAGGAGGTAAAACTACAATCTTATTTTCACAGAGGAGAAAACTGAGGCCCTGACAAGTGAGGTCACGGAGTTGAGGTTCCAACACCAGAACAGAGAGGTGTACATGGCTTTCCCTTATGACACAGGCTTGCCTACCAGAGAGACGTGATGTCTGCCTTAAGAGGGCTCTGAGTGAGGCCAGAGAGGCTCTGCTGCCCCTGAGGCATTGCCTGCCTGGCCAGGAACACACGTTTGGGTTTTGCTTCAAGATTGCTGAGAGAGTTCGTTTCTCTGGAAGCCTCACTCTCTGAGTCACTTTTTGATCCGCCGTGGGCATGGCCTGTCTTGTCTCTTCCAGGCAGCTTGAAGCCCTCTTCACCTCTGGTCCTGCCTGGCCTCACATGGAGAAGGCAGCTGTCTGCATGGATGGTCCCAGATGTACCTGGAGGGGTCTCCTGCTCGAGAAAGGCTGTCCCAGCTGGCTGGCCTTTGTGCCAGTGGTTCTCCTGTTATGTTCTTTCATTTAGATTAAATATTGCCCTTTACTGGCTCCTTTTAAAACTAGGCAGGGTTAAGAAAGGATACCACAAACACTTTTAAGTATATTGGATGGCTGGACGCTAGGGAGTGGGTGTTGAAAGATGAGAATGGCAAGGGTGGGCAGAGATGGGACAGACAGAGTGGCAGGTAGCTCACTGCTCATCAAGGCTGCCTTTCTAATGTGGCAGGATTTTCTAATCTCAAGTGTAAATTTCACAGGTTGGTGAATGGACATCACAGGGCATGCAGCAGCAGAGCCAAGAGTCAGAGCAAGGGATCAGGTGCTTCCAGTTGGTTGAACCCAGCAACAGGGAACCAGTGTGGCAAGCCAGGTGACATCTTAGACGATGGCCACCTGAAGCTCACCTCTCTTGCTGCTTAGCTGTGTTCTAATTCTTGGAACAGGCAACTTGTGTCCAGTGCCTTCTTAGGACTTTGCTTGTCCCTAGCCCAGTACCCTCTGTTCACATCAGTCCTCCCCTGGGGCATCTCCGGCCCTGACCAGTACTTTTTCTTCTAGCTCACTTTGAACCACTCCATCCCCCACCCCCGCCCAAGATTCACTCAATGTCTGTCCTTTTTAGGATGCCTGCCAGACCCATGTATCCCAACCCAAGCTCCCATCTTTTCTCTGAGAATCTGCTGCTTGCTCTGTGGTCTCTATTTGGGTAAAAGGTACACGATCTGTGTACTCACCCAAGCCGGGGCCCCAGGGGTCCTCCAGCATGCTTCTCTCTCCCAACCCATCACCCTCCATCCATCATGTCTAGTTGATTCCACCCAGAAAGATCTAGAGCATCCCCTCCGTGCCCATTGCTACTGCCTTGTCCAGCACCTCTTACACTAGACTGAAAATGGGAGAGCACTAGATTCTGATTCTGACCCCCTGCCCATTCTATCCATCATGCTGCAGCCAGGATGATAGCATGAACCCCAGTCCTACCAGGCCTGCAAGAAATTCCTTCCCAGTCATCGTGAACTCTGTCCTCACTCGCCATCTTAGGATCTGTTAGGGTCCCACGCTTTTGAGAATAGCTTAACACTCCTGGAATTACCTCAGGTTTCTGTCACTCACAGGTTGTTACCGCATGTGATGCCCATTGTCCAAACAGCATGTTGCCTTGAGGTCTCAGGTTCTCTACTCCCCACAGGCACCAGAATCTTTACCACCAGCACCTGGGGTCCAGTTCTCATGCCACATTCTGTAGCCATTGTCCTGGGGGTGAGGCCACCATCTGGAGATGGGGGAGGGAACAGGCTACCAGTTTCCATCCTGGAGGAAACCAGCCCTTCTCAGTTTTACGATGGGTTCNGCCAGCCTGGCATAGAAGTCTGTTGATGGTTTCGCCCCTGGCTTCTTATCTGGCCTCCTCTCCTCTCAATGGGCTTTCCAGAAATTTCCCAATAGTAAATGCCTCCATGGTTCAAGGACTTAAAAGGTACCAAGTGCTGTTCTCAGTGCTTTGTAGATATTAACTCATTTAGTCCTCATAACCACCTGATAAGGGGCGTACTCTTCTTGTTCCCATTTTACAGGTGAGGAAACTGAGGCAGGGAAGGTTAAGCTACTTACTTACCCATTTCACCCACCTAGTAAACATTAGAGCTGGGATTTGAATCTACAGAGTCTAGTTTCAGAGTCCACTCTCTTACCCACCATGCCAGTGATTACCTACCCTGGATGCACAGCGGAGCC
>NW_007727464.1:428136-429802 GCF_000696425.1 Galeopterus variegatus | reverse complement strand
ATGGGGAGAGCTACCTGTCAGGCCTTTCCCCTTCAGTTGTCCGACTGTCCACCCAAACCAACTTGCAGCGTTCACTTCGTAAAGGTTTAAAATACTCAGTTCTGCAGATGAGTCAGGAGAACATGATACCAAACTGTGTTAGGGAGTCAGGCCTGGCAGATGCCGTTGGAATTCTCGCTCAGAAAGGCTCTAAATGCCATTCTCACTGCTCTTAAGATGCTTAATTGGCTTAAATTTGACTTATTCCTATGGAATTGCTGCATCAAATTGTCATGTAAAGATTGCTGAGTTTTTCAAAAACGCATCATTTTTGTGACTTCTGCCACTTGGCATTTCTGTGATGACTGTTGTATTATGTAGTTAAATAAATCTGCAGTCTTCAGTCAAGTCTGACTTGAAGGTCACTGTGGAGTGTCAAGGGAAAGCCGTGGTCTCCAACCCATGTGGCCTGAATTCACTGATGAACTGTGAGGTTCCAGAATCACCCAGCCCCTCTGGGGATCTGCTTTTCTACATGCAGGAAGGATGTAACAGCCTCTCCCTCCTCTACCCAGGAAAGTTCTGAGTGTCCAGATGGAAGTGTCTCCGAACTCCCTTTGAAGAGATAAAGCGCCTAAGAAAATAATGCGATCATACTCGTATTTAAGAAATTTGTTTTGAGACTTTGGGACTCAAACTCCCAAAACAAAACCCTACATCTTTTTCTCTTTGTACTGTCTTACAAATTTAGTTAATTATATTTTCAGAAGTTTGAATTTAGCGTGAGTCTCTTCTCAGTTCTTTGATGTACAGGCTGCATATGTTCCACAGCTGGTGGTCACCATGGTTACGCAACAAATGCAGCAGTTGCAGGCCCATAAATTTTGGGAAGAACCAGTCAAAACTGTTAATATTATGTCAACTTGATGTGTCGTTTTCCAATTTGCATAGATAACTGCATTGCAGCAAATTAATTAAAATGGATAAATGTTAATCTAATGTACGTCTCCATGTAATTAATGAAATATAACCATTACAAGGGCATTTGATTTATTATTTTAATTTATAAAATGCTGAATTCCTCTACAAAGTTAGATATAGTAATAGGAGAAGCTGACCCATATATAGCATTAAGAAAAATAATCACATTTCTATAAATTAATCACTCTCTAAAAGGATATAGTTCATTAACACCATGAACTGAAAGTGTTAGATGTAAATTAGATTAACCTTTTTAGTGACACTTCCATTTATATTGTGCATTCTTTTCAAACTGAAAGCACTTTACATATATTAATTCAATTAACCCTCCCCAGACCCTTGTTAAGTAAGTACGTATATCAAAGTTGGAAGGAAGGAGAAATGAAACCCTTCAAAAATATTGAAGTCCCAGTCTAAGGATTTATTATTTACGATTTCCTCTGCAGCGGTACAGTTTATTCGGACTAATGTTGCTTGAGAACATGAGTAGGTATCCACACTTTCTCTCTCGTGATGCCAGGAAACACTTAGCAAGTCACTCCATGCCTGAAGCCACAGACTGGTGCTTAGGCCAAAGGCTGTAAGGAAATCTCTGCTTTGTTTAATAAAATGCATCCCAGCAAGTCTGGGCTTGGTGGTAGACAGGGTCATCTCAAGTGGGTGCAGGCAGCTAGACCTCAGTGCCACTTGGGCATCCAGAGGGTCA
>NW_007727464.1:415811-427589 GCF_000696425.1 Galeopterus variegatus | reverse complement strand
GGTCATCTCAAGTGGGTGCAGGCAGCTAGACCTCAGTGCCACTTGGGCATCCAGAGGGTCACCTTCCTCTTGGGCCAGCTACTGCTCCATTTCAGCCCCTTCACTTGACCATCTGGAGACAGATCAGACTGGAGCCCTTAAGCAAGACCTTAGGATGCTAACGGGAGAAAGCTTAGCCCTGCCTTGGCATGGGACAGAGAACTGGTGCTCCTTTACCTGCTGGGATGGACAGCAAGGACGTGAGAGGAAGAATTCACGATGGTGGCCTAAAGGGCTGTTTTTCAAGGGAAGTGTCCAAAGTGAGGATCTGGGTCTTCTGCTGTAGGTTGTCGGTAGGAACACCCAGCTTCTATGGGGCCAGGCCCATTTGGAGCATTTACTCCTACTTGGAGTCATTGCCCAGGCCTCCTGGAGATAAACACACACACAGGGGCCACACGGTCCTGGAATTCCATCTTCTTGGGCTCTGCCAACACGTCTTGGTGCACATCTCTTAGCGGCAAATTGCCCCAGCTTCTCCCCTCTAACCCACTGCCTTGGAAGGATTGAGAATCAGGACTCAGAGCCAAGAACTAAAAGACAAATTATCACTTAGGAAACTCAGAGAGACAATGGAGAATGAGACAGGGTAGTGATTTAAAGTTCATAGTATTTTAAGAGCTTTCTTTTCTTTTCTTTCTTTTTTGTTGTTTTATTTTTATTTTTTGGTGTTTTTGTTTGTTTGCAGGAGAATGGATGGTTATTTGGAGCAGGAAAGGAGGCTAAAATCATTTAAAATCAGACTAAAAAGAATGTCACGACTAAGACCTACATTTCAGCTCCCAGCTTTCTTTTTGTTGTTTTTATTTCCCAAAGGAAAACCAATTATTGTGCTTTTATTCCACAGTCATCAGAAATGTCAAGATGGTCATATCTTTCTTGATTATTAATTTTAGAATTATATTTAAGACTTTTCTAGTGATTTACCCTTTTAATTAGAATTCATGAGTAAAGTATCTTTCACTGCACCTGTATCTTTTTCCTCTTTGAACAAGCCCTGCCTCCCCTCCACCTCAGTCTTCCAGAAGCTAAATACCAGCTCTGCTGGGAAGAGGAACTCAAGTCAGGGACCAGCCAAGAATCTCTGCTTGAAGCTGTAGCTTTTCCTGGAGGTTTGCTTATAGACAGGTACCACCACCACTTTGTCCCAAAGCCCTCATCAGAAGAAGGGAAGTGCTGACAGAATTGTCACATGGACCTTCAGCACCCTCTTGTCCCACCGTTCCCCCATCCTGCCATATCTCTTCCCACCCCTGCCTCCTTAGGATCTCTCTCCTGTTGTGCTTGGTGGCACCAAAGACTGCTTTTGGAGGTAGGGTTTGGCTGCTCTCTGGAAGCCACTCCTTAACATACTACCAAAAATGAGAACCATCATCCTAAGTTTACAAATTTGTGTTTTCTCGATCCAATGGAAAATGGGGGCAAAAGCATCTTTAGAAAACATTGCTCCTATTACTGATCAGAACCGGCCAATCTTACTAGAGACAGAGGGCTTGCTATGAGCCACGGCTTCAAAACATGTCACCTGGTTCACACTTCCAACACAACGGCCTCCTGTATAGGAAATTTGAAGGAGCCACTGTCTCAGCCCCTGGTTGACAAGACACATGTGCTCCAATGCTCTACTTACATCATTTTTCAGGTACGAAATATCTCTGACCTTCACACAGACTACGGTTATGGGACATGATACATAATCTCATCTAGCCATGTTTGCATTTAGAAAGAGAGGGCACTGCTCAGCTCACAGGTCTAAGTATTCTCACATGGTAGCATTCTAGGCAGCATGGCAGGCTGTCTGGGGGTGTGGGTGACATGTGAGGCAGTTGCATCTCTGTTGTGATGCTTAAACTATATTCGAGTGAGAGCAGGCTCTGTGCCCCAGTTGTGTGGACCCCCCAGGGATAAGTGTTTGAGACACACCTTCTGTCATCTGGAAGCTGGCAGGGGCTGGCCACAGATCCTGAGGAAACTGAGGTCCTGCCCAACTGAATGCCAGTTCTGGTGGGTCTTAAGTGTCTATTCAGCCTTGGGTCTTGTATGGGACAACCTGGTGCTTGGTCTGGGCCGTTCTGTGGCTATGGGAGATGTGTACTTTGGTGTCTTCTCTCCACTGGACCAAGGCAGCCTCAATTTCTGGGGACTTTGAGCCCTGCAGATACCTACCCCACCTACTTGAGCACCTAAAGAGTCTCCCCAAGTGGTAAGGGAGGGGATTGCCACCCACTGCTGTACAAGCACCTCAGGAGTGCAGGCTGGCAGCGCTCAGATCCAGCCACAGAAGCATCACAGATACAGGGCGTCCAGGCCAGAGTTCTTCCCTTGCTTAACCACGAGGATTCACCTGGTTCTCCATCTCGGCTGTCTCTTCTTAAAGGCAGGGCAGTGCCTCTACTGTGTGCCTCCTGGCACTTCACCCCCTGACTCGGCAGTCTGTAGAGCCCCGGTCCTTCTCCGTCCATGTTTCTGTGTGTGCTCTTCAGGGTGCTGGGACGGTCCTGTCTCTCGTCCTTGCTTCTGGTGGCAGGAACTACACCCCTGACTCTTGACCTCCTTCCTCAGCCAGCTCAGGACACAGGGTGGGTGGTGGGGAGGGCAGCAAGGGCTCTGTGTGGGGGCCTCGCTGCTCAGAGCGCTTGGTGATTTGCGTTCTCCTCGCCTCTGCCTGTAGTTCTGTATCCCCAGCTTGTGGACCGGTCCCTCTTTCACTCAGTTCTACACAGCCCTCGGCGGATCTTCCAAACACACACCCAGTCAGTCACCCCCCTGCTCAGAAGTCCTCCGTGTCGCTTATCACTTTCTTTCAGGATAAAGTCCACATTTGTTGGCTCATCTCAAGAGTCCCTTAGTTGACACCGACCTGTTCCCAGGCTAGAAGGTAAGCTCCGTGTGAGCACAGCCGCACCTAGCCCACCTGCCTGAGCACACCTGCCTCAGCGTGCCAATGCCAGAATCCTTTCCATGCTTTCTCCTCTCATGTCAGCCCCATCTGCAGATGACCCAGTTCCCTGCCTTGGGGACTTTCTTGTGCTCTGTGCTGCTGTCCACCCTTCTCCATCTGCTGCCACACTTCGTCCTGCTGGCAGCCGGGCAGCCATCCCTCACACTGTGGGTGCCTCTCTGGGAATCCATCCCTGGGCACTCCCTGGCCAGGGGAGGTGTCCTGCCCACCTTACATGGCTCCCATATAGACCTCCACAGTGAAACTTATCCTATTGTATTGTCATTGCCCACCTTTCTGCCCTTCACTAGACTGTGAGTTCCTCGTTCCCATGTCCCCAAACATGGTCTGGCACAGAGTAGGTGGGTGAGTGATGGATGGAGCTCCCTGGGGAGATGCAGGGATGGGATGGAGTTTTCCTTGATTCATCTTCCTCCTTCAACCCCCGGGACCTCCACTGCCCACCTCCTCCATGCACACACACCACAGTAGGGCTGGCGGGGCAGGGGGATTAGGCATCCCAGGCAGGACACTATTGGTCATGGCTGGCATGAAGCTGGCACATTCAGGGCTGGGGAGATGGTACCCAGCTGGGGCTAGGGGACCTGCTGGGTATGAGATAAAGTTAGGGAGTAGAAAGCCACATGTTGCAAGGCCTTGAACCTGTGTGGTTGATGATTCTGGAGGCAATTTTCAGAGTGTGCATCCTTCTTGGATAATTAATGTAAATTAACTTTGTCATCAATGAAGCAGTGTAGTGGTGAGCTCCCCTTTTACTCCGCAGCATTGAACATCACACATTTGGGGAAAATATCTTCTGTCATGCACTGAGGAGAATTTAGTTGTAACCATGGGCTGCTGTGGGTCTGATGGTCTCCCAAGTCACTCCTTGGATCCTCCTGGCTCCTATTCACATTCTATTAACCCCCAGCCTGTACAAGTCCTAAGTGGATAAAGTATGTTCCATTTTCCAAACAGGTTGTTGTAACAATTTGCAATTTATGATATCAGATCATGTGTATGTAGAAGCAAGGATAAGGCTTGTAATTGGAAAAGCTTTGTCATCAACTAACATGGGACGGCCACATGGGATGAGGCCCGCGGGGTTCTGTGCCCACAGCTGGGGCTGCAGAGGATCAGGAACTGGCACCAGTTTCTGGCTATGCTGAGATTTCCAGGTTGCATATAGAGTCCACAGAAATGAGCAAATGGGAATATCTCCTAAGTCAGGACATTTACTTATGGGTCTAAGGATAGATTGGTTTGTTCTGAGCATTAAAACTTTGGCACTATGCACACGGAAATTCCACCTTCCTCAACCAAACCAAAATCTAAAACTTCTAGGCTGGTGTCGGGAGGGGCATCTCTTGGAGACAGTCCCCGGGGGTGTGGGCCGTGGGGTGTGATGACAGCAACATAGTACGTTGCTAATAGCTCTAATTCTAACTAATGCTAAATAATGCTGCCACTCCCCACCTGGGCAGGGCATAGACAGGATAGAACTACTCTTCTTTCCATAATTCTGGATTAAGTGGGAATAACTTTCTAGTTTAGATTTCAAAGCTGGAACTCAGACCAAACAGGACGTTGCTAAAGGCTCAGGGTGGATAACGGGGAAATAAACAGAAAAGATCACTGGTTTTCAACATTAATGGAACCAGTGGCTCCTTCGTACACCACATATTTTATTGTGCCCTCATTATTATCCTGAAATGAAATTTTCTGATACTATTACTACTTATATACAGAATTTAACAAATCAATATGACGTCTTAACTGAAATATGAGGATACTTTTCAAAAAGTTCATGGAAAGATTTATAATATCTTTAAATTCTATTTTAATATGAACTTTTTGAAATATCCTCGTATAAAGGAATTAAAAGGAAAATAATGTACAGTAAAATAATATGTATTTCAATATGTAAATGCTTGGGTCCAGCTACATTAAAGGAATTAGTAAATTAGATGCTTGCTGTGAATTCAACAGCAGCACGATGTGAATCACTGTGAATTTCACAACTACAGATGCAAACAAATCCAGATGTGTTGTTGATGATTCAGATATCACGGGCAGTATTGTGGTGATGTGACTTTTAGAAGTGGAGAAATACTTCTGGTAATGTTCTGAACGTGACAGAGCACACTCTGGCCTCAATTCACAGAAAGGCTGTAATCTGGAAAACTCGGGTTTATTAAAGCTACACAGAGAATATCCAGCTGACCCACTCCAATGTCCCTGGTGTAAGGAAGAGAGCTGTGAGCTCTAGATGGTTGCTGGGGGACGTTCAGGCGGAGAGGTGCCCAGAAACCCCCACCACACACATACACACTCACTCCTGAGTTCCTGGTTCTAAGATGCAAAGATGGATCCCATATGTGCTTGCAGGCTGAAATTGCCTGAAAGGTTAGACAACTTCTGGAACCATAGTCATTTAGGGACCTTTTGGGAGAAAAGGGGAAAGTGCCACCAGCTGGTGGTCAACTGAAAGAGGCTGTTAGTTGTCACAAGGAGACCTTCTAGAGAATAAGATCTCCCCAGTGGGGCATGTTGGGAGACCACACGGAGCCCATAAACCATGTGCTAGAACATCATTTAGACCAACTGAGGAGAGGACTGCCACTTTGCCCAGATAAGGTGGAGACATCTCTGGTCTTTCCTGTCTTCTGCTTCTCCACCTGAAGGGCTTGGGGTGGGGGGTGAGGGGGGATGGAGAACACACTTGGCCCAGAGCAGATGACCTTTGGATCAGATATGAGATTGTAGTTAAAACATGAACCAGACCAAGTCTTAGTAACCAAAAGTGAATGAAAAGCTGTGGAATTGGGCTGGAATATTTTTAAGGCAGTTGCCACCCTCTGAAAAAGAGGAGTTCACAGAGCATGCAGGGGAGGGGAGCAAAAATAACATCATTTATGTTTCTAGTCCAGTGGATTAAACTCCAGCATACTGGCCAGGATATTTATTACGGTCAGTACTGATGTTCCAGAGATAAATACTGTTCTCTTGGGTAGAAACTTCTTCCTGAGTGTTCTCATTGATAATTTAGAGGGATAAAGATTTTTATTTTGTTTTGTTTTTAATCGCTAGGTGTCTGTTTATTTCTCTTCCTTTGTCTGGATAAGCTTGAGGAGATGCTGAGAGTTAGCCTGAATTGGCAAAGAGTTTCAGTAACTTTGAGGTGAAAACACATTTTAATATTTTGATTTAATGGGGAATGGCAGATCCCCTTAATACATAGTTCAGTGACATTTGGTAGCTCTGTAATATTTGACTTGGAGTTGAGTTTATAAAAATTTCAGCCTAACAGTAACTTCAGGGCACTAAGGGATGTATGTATTTCTGAAATGAGAAGACCTGGTTGACATTCTGATTCTAAAATCAACATCATCTTTTATGCATCACCATATTTTCAATTATAATGGACGATGGACTGTGAATTTATAAGCGACTTCTCTGCAAGCTCCCACACAGACCCAGCTCGTGCGCAGTAAAGAGAAGATCTTGGGTGGGGTGGGGGGGTCCTCATGCCCATTCTTACAACCTGACTTACTATACTGCTTCCTTTTCCCAGATTGATTTGTACCCTTCCTTGCCCCTTCCTTCCCTGCAACATTGGTTCCCCAGAGATTTTTTAGAAAGTGGAATCTTTTCTAACTTTACGGGGAATTTGCATCCTAATTCGCCTGAAATGACTGAACATGTGAAAAGTAAAATCGTGGCAGTACAAGCCTGAGATTGTATGAAGTATCTCTGACAGCCAGATAAAAGTATGTCTAACAAAAAATCTGGGGAGTGAAACCGATGCCTAGAGCATGGTGTTCTAGCATCTGTTTGGCATTTCAGGATAAATTCAGGCCTTTGCTATCTGTTTTTTTCCCATTTCACCTTTACCTTACCTGCCAAGTAGAAAATACAAGTATAAATGGATTATATCAAATTCCCAGTATGGCACTCTCAGGCTGTTAAGGTCAAGATTACACTCGGGTAGCCCTAGGACACAATGGTTTTGTGGGGTATGTGCCAGGAGACTCAAGAGTAGACCTCCCTACACCAAAGGGTGGTGACAAAACCAGGTCTGAAATAGCCCCCTGTTCCACCCACAGCCAGCTGAGGATGGGAAGGGCCAGCCCTGTCCCCGGCCACACTGGGTTGAGCTGGAGGAGTACAATGGCTATTGAGTTAGGTGGGATCTGCTACCAGGGCTTAGAATTTGGGGTGTCCTCCTCAGGTGGGATGTGAGCTTCAGGCTGGGTTTCACAGCTGGTCTTGATCCCTTCTAGGGGATGCATGTGCATCAGGCTCAGTAAGATGCAGGTTGGATAGAGACTAGACAGTAGCCACAAGTGTGTGTGTTTGGGGGAGCAGCGAGAGGGGGATGTGTGGAAATAGAGGGTGGTTGTAACAGAAGCCGTCAGTGCCCTGCCCATGTCCCCTCTGCTCCCACCACTTTCATGCGTGCAGGCCCAACTTTGCCTGTGGGCTCTCTCTCGCCACTAGAGCCCTCTCTGCTTGCACGTGTGACAGGTTGGTCAGAAGTCCCAGAGAATTAACACCCCCAGGAACTGTTCTTACCAATGGCTAACAGGAGGCAGAGGACACCTGAGGTATTTTACCCAGTCTCCCAGGGCTCCCCAGGACTGAGCTCTGTTGCCTGCAGTGGTAACTTGCTTTCGCCCTTTCCTGGCTTCCTTTCCTTCCTGAATCACTTCTCCACTCCCTGCTGGTCTTTCCTGAGATCACTTAGATCCTCATCTCCTGGCCTGCTCCTGAGGGAACTGAAACTAAGCGCGAGTGAGCAAGGGAGGAAACTTTATAGATACTTGCGATGCACCTTCTGCACCCCTGTGCAGTGAATCCCTTGCAAGATCTGAACTTTCGACATTCAGCCAGACTTGCCCAGAAGCTGTGAGGTTTGTGGGACATTTGGAGGTCACCCTGTGCACCCCTGACTTGTGTCTCCTTTCTCTGACCCTCAGCACCTGTGGGCCACACTTACACCTGCCTTCACACCCATCTGGGGTCAGGAGACTTTGCTGGAGCAAACACAGTATGCTGTGTTCTGCAGCAGAGGTGGACACTGGGCCTGGCAGTGGTGGTGATTTTTACTCTGGGGCCAGGACTCTGAAGGTTCTTTGAAGACAAGGTTGTCCCAGCTCCTTTCCCAAGATCTGGGCTAAGGCAGCCACCCTCCCTCTGAAGGTGATATGAGTTCATTTAGGCTGAGTGCCTGCGGCCCACGTAATCCAAGTGTCTGGGGGTGCATCTGGCACCTCTGATCACAGCCAGGTTTCTCGAGTATCTATTTTCAGCATTTTCCCAAAGCACCTATAAGTGAATTTGCAAAGCAGTTACCTCTGTCTTCAGCACTTCCTTTGCTGGTGTGGAACAGCCGGCAGAACTAAAAATCCCTCGGCTACACCCACCCCAGCTTGCCTCTGGGTCTGAATTACTGTGGTCATTCAAGTATTTCAGGTAAGGTGCTGAAAAAACTAATTGATAAAAATGCTGCCCTTTCTCTGAGAGACTCAATGCACCGAGCCAATGTCAGCTGAGCAGTTAGAGTGAATTAGAACATCAGTTAGCTAAGTCACATGGCCCAGCTCAAGTGGATGGGATTTAGTATTTTTTATTTTTTTGACAGCCAAATGACTTTATTTTAGAGGTGAGTGTTATTGGCATAGAGAAGATATGTAAATAGGCAGTTGCAGACACTGAGTATAAAATCTGGTCCATTTTAAAAGTTCTCTTAATTCTAAGTAGCTGGCTGATGCCTGGTGTGTGGATGGTGAATGAATCCTAATTATGCCACTTAGAAGCCATGGGATCTTGGACTAATGACATAACTCCTCTGAGACTCAGATTTCTCATCTCTAAAATGGGTATATTGTGAAATATACAAGTAAGTATAAAAATAAAGTAAGCCTGTTGTAAAGATAAAGTAAGCCTAAGGATAAAAACTTTGGCATGCAAGAGGCTGGTGTTGTGGTTATCTATTGCTGCCTAACAAAGTAGCTCACAACTTAGAGATGTAAAACAGCAAGCATTTTGTTATGCTCATGGATCCTGTGTCTCATGAATTTAGACATGAGATAGGCGTCATGGTTTGTCTCTGCTCCATAATGTCAGTGGCCTTGAATGACTGGGGATTGGGATCATCTGGAGGTTTCTTCAGAAGGTTTGGATGCTGCAAGGGCTGGGCTCAGCTAGGGTTGCTAAGCAGGTCCTGTGCATGGCCCCCACGTGTGGCCTGGCCTCCTGACTGTATGAAGACCTCAGGTGGCCATATTTCTCACCTGGTGGCTCAGGGCTCCGGTACACAAAGTGGAAGCTGCAGCCTCCCTGTGCAGCCAGGTGGGTTCCTCTCCTGGGTCCCTCTCCTACGTCATCTAGAATCTAGAGCTAGGCTCTTCTCATCTCAGGTGTGCCCCTCACCAGCTAATGACTTGCATTTTCTCCTCAATGCTCTGTGTTCTTGACCTTGGCCTTAGCTAGAGTGGTCTTTATGCCCTGCCAAGACGTAAAGGCTGGACAGGGGACACTCATTTCTTGGGGAACAGACCCAGAATGCACCCTATGGGGTGGGAAGCATGCACAGTGAAAACACTGGAGGAAAGATGGGTCCCTGTAGGAGATTAGACCCAAAGGCTTGAGAGGGGTAACAGTGTGGTAGGGCCCTGAGGATAGTTACACAGCTTCATTAGTTGCCACAGCTGACCCTTAGTGAGCACCTGCCATGAGCCAGCCTGCTCTAGAGACTTTACATGCTTCAGCTCATGTCATCCTCACAAGGACTCTGTGAAGTGGTTCTTCTGACTCCCATACTTTGTAGTTGAGGACACTGAGTCTCAGAGAGCTTTAGTAAGTCCATAAGTAATGGCATCAGGACTTGAAACTGGCTTCAGAGCCTGTGTCCCTCATGTGGCTGTGACATGCAGCCTCCTACTTACTAATGCATTCTTGTACTTTGTTCTCTATCTACTGTGCATTAATCATTTCCTCCAACTCCATTCTGTATTCGTTGAGGGCAAGAGTGTGTCTTCTCCTCTTACATTCCCATCCTATATTGGATAGGGACTAGACAGTAGCCACAAGTGTGTGTGTTGGGTGGGGGGAAGGAGAGGGGGAGGTGTGGGCATGGAGAGTGGTTGTAACAGAAGCTGTCAGTGCCCGGCCCATGTCCCCTCCGCTCCCACCACTTTCATGCGTGCAGGCCCATCTTAGCCTGTGGGCTCTCTCTGTGCAGGTGCAGGTCCCTTAGGAAAGGGGACTGGGGCTGGATAGACCACTGTCCCTTTTCGGGGCCCGGCATGTGATGCTGTCTTGTTAGCCACGCCACCTGGGTTTGGCTCGATGGAGAACAGGAAGGCACTGTCGCTCCTATCCTATTCTCCAAAGGAAATTTTCTTGTAGTTTAGGGTCGAAGTATCGGTTTTAAAATTGAAACAAAGAAGGTCTACCAAAGGGATGTCTTATTTGGAATGGACTTTCTTTTTCCCTGTTTTCAGGTTAAAAGCAATAATCATAAAGCAAAGAGAAAGAAAACTCTACAAAGAATATTATGAATGGCCCTGACAGGTTAAAGCTGCTGGATAAATGCAGAATTTACATGACAAAAACTCTGAGGACAATGCTGATTGCCATTCATCAGTAATAGGATTCCCTGAAAAACTAAAAATCTTAATTAAAAAAAATACATACTTTATTTTTGTTGGTAAGCGCCCTTTCACCTTACTGACTACTCAGGCTAGAATATTGCTTTCCCCAAATTAACTACCATGGCTGTGTTGCCTTTTTCCTTAACCCCACCCCACCCACCTCCTCTTCCTGGGCTTACCAGGCTGCTTAGGGTATAGAAGCCTTCAGTGGATGTGGTCAATTTGAAAGACAGTTCTTTGCCCTCAAGATGACCTAAGTTTTGATGGGGAAACGAACAAGCTGACAGGTTTAAATCTTAAGTGATGATGCTGGATAACACAGACGTTGAGTGAGACAGAGGGTCAGGGGTGTTGAGACCACGTGATGCCTGCTCTGAGCCGGAGGCCTTCCATGCCTTGGGACCACCTGCCTCTCCAGCCGCATCTCTGCCACATCTGGCACCCAGAACTCAGGAAATTTCACCCTCCAGGGTGTTTCACTCCTCTAGGCAGTGCCACTTCTCCCTGCAGGACCTGGGATGCCCTTGTCTCCTCCCTACCTACAGCTTCCATGCCAGATCCCAACTGGTGGAGAGAGATCATCTCCTCTCAACACTCACCTTCTCTGTGACATTTTAAAATGAAGCTTCATCTTTCTCCTCCCACAATTGTGTCCTGACTCTAGACTCTAATTTGCGCATGCCTGCAATAGAGTTCATGCAATCCTTACTTTAAAAAATATATATATATTGAAAAGCCTGATTGCCCTACCAGATAGTGAGCTCTGTGAGGGGGCAGGGCTCATGTCTTTATTCATCCTTGTACCCCAGTACCTGATAGTTAACTGTTGACTGGTTGAGTAGACAAAGGAATGAAGGAAAGGAGTCAGTGAGATGGCCTTGGAGTGTGTGGGACTCTAAGGGGCTGTAGGGTTGGAGAAGGTTCTAGAGGGGGAAATGATGTCATCTATGAGCCCCAAACCAGCAGAGGGCAGATGCCATGTTGGACACGTGCTGAGCCAGCCTGCTTGTCATGAGCTGCCACTGGAAGGCCTAGAAAGAACGAGGACCCCTTTCTAATGCTGGGCCCCAGGGTCTTCAGCTGGATGGTCTGGGCTCATGCAGGAAATGTTCTCGGGCACTCACAGTCTCAGAATCAGCA
>NW_007727464.1:398564-414712 GCF_000696425.1 Galeopterus variegatus | reverse complement strand
CTGGCCACTCTTGGGAGCACTTGTCAGCCACACAGTGCATGTGCCGCACCTCTTGTACCTGTCTAGGAGGTGTGGGGTGGGTTATGGGTGCTCAATTTTTCCCTGCCTTTACCTTTCTGCTGTCCATATTGCCCTTTCCTCTGCCTCAGTGATTCCTTTTCTCTTGTGGCACAGCATGCATTTCTGTACAAAAGACTGAAATCCATTGTGGAATTTGCTGGGGCATCAATGAATAAAATCATAAAAATGATTTCTGTCCAGGGTGACATGATGAACTTGAAGATGTGGTTGGCCTTGATGTACCAGGTGGGCTGGGAGAATGAGCATTGGGGGGAGGGAGGGCAACTCAGAAGAACACACCTGCAGCCCTCTGCTTCTTCCAAGGTGTTGGTGTGTGTTTCTATAGACTCAGGATTAGACAACAGCCTCGTGCAAAGGAGCCCAAGATGTCTGGGAAAAGAGATGCTGTCTCCACAGGTGAACCATATTTCATTTACAAATGTTAACATCTCTGAAATTAGGGTGGGTCTTATAATCCATGTGTCCTAGATGTGATGAAATGTGTCACATGACTGTGTCATTCATTGGCCTGTTTGCTGTCAGATCTAGTCCTACCCTTCTGCTGCTCGGCTCTGTATGGTAGGGGATTCCATTCCCCAGACGCCTTGCCCACTTGCCTCTGGCTAGGGACAGCCACTGGGTGGATGACTGGAACGTGGGTGGAAGCTGCAGTGTTTTCCCCTCTCTTTCTCTGCCTCGGCCATTTCACTATCAGTGGCTATGTCCTCTCTCTGTAGCTCTAGCTCCTGCCACACATCTCCCTCTGCAGAGTCCCCTTCTACAGGGGAGTCCTGCCAAGGCTCCAGCCTGCATGTGCCCATCTCCTGAGCTCTGGTGATGCTGTCCCACCTTCTAAATCTCAGCCCTGGGTGGCCGTGGCTTCCTGCTCTGACATTTACTGTTAAGCTTCTGGTTCTCCATCACTGGGATAACTATTCTCTGTGTTCAGTTTTCTCTCTTTGACATACCTAGAGTAGTNATATATTGAAAAGCCTGATTGCCCTACCAGATAGTGAGCTCTGTGAGGGGGCAGGGCTCATGTCTTTATTCATCCTTGTACCCCAGTACCTGATAGTTAACTGTTGACTGGTTGAGTAGACAAAGGAATGAAGGAAAGGAGTCAGTGAGATGGCCTTGGAGTGTGTGGGACTCTAAGGGGCTGTAGGGTTGGAGAAGGTTCTAGAGGGGGAAATGATGTCATCTATGAGCCCAAAACCAGCAGAGGGCAGATGCCATGTTGGACACGTGCTGAGCCAGCCTGCTTGTCATGAGCTGCCACTGGAAGGCCTAGAAAGAACGAGGACCCCTTTCTAATGCTGGGCCCCAGGGTCTTCAGCTGGATGGTCTGGGCTCATGCAGGAAATGTTCTCGGGCACTCACAGTCTCAGAATCAGCACGGGAGCCCACCTGTCAAACTCATCAAAGGCAGGCACTTGCCCTTGGTTTGTGATTTTGTTTTCCTGCTGAATTACTGCCTGTGTTAAAGCAGCTGTGAAGGCTTTATTGTTCGATATTGATCCACTGCAGGTAAATCCAGGGTTGTACAGACAACGGGGATTAGCCAAGGCACCCAACTGCCCAGTCTCCTCCACCAGGAGCACTTGGGGGCCAACTCTCACTCAGGAGGTTCCTGCTCCTGCTTGATTTGCAGTCCAGATGCACTGNATCTCCCTCTGCAGAGTCCCCTTCTACAGGGGAGTCCTGCCAAGGCTCCAGCCTGCATGTGCCCATCTCCTGAGCTCTGGTGATGCTGTCCCACCTTCTAAATCTCAGCCCTGGGTGGCCGTGGCTTCCTGCTCTGACATTTACTGTTAAGCTTCTGGTTCTCCATCACTGGGATAACTATTCTCTGTGTTCAGTTTTCTCTCTTTGACATACCTAGAGTAGTACTGTTTTCCTGCTTAGATCCTGACTGATACAATGATATGTCATCACAAGATTAAACAGATTTCTCTCCCCACATCCCCACATTCTGTGGAATCTGGTCCAGTTAGGGCCGCTGGTGATGCCTTTGATGCTAACTCGGAGGATTCTTTGAGGCCTGTGGCACTGGCAGTGCAGCTCCTACTCCACCTTGCCTTGTCTCCTGGGACAAGTCCCCTCCTTTCCCTTTGCTTCCTGAATGATTTTCTTCAGTCTCCTTTGCCCAGACATCTCTTCTGCAAGTCCCTTAATTGTTGGGTTCTGCAGAGTCCCAGGCTCATCCCCCTGCTTTTTTTTTTTTTTTACTGACTGGTAACAGGATCGCAACCCTCGGTGTCGCGCCCGTACCGGGGACTGGCAACGGGATCACAANCCCGCACCGCGCTCAGCCAGTGAGCGGGAACCGGTCTCCACATCGGATCCGAACCCTCGGCAGGAGCGCCGCCGCACTCCCAAGCCACGTACTCTCCAGTGCACCACCGGGCTGGCCCCCCCTGCTTTTTTGTTTGTTTGTTTTTTTATTTTAACTCTACCTGCTCACACCCTTGGCTTTAAATATGACCTCTCTGTGCGGCACAGAACTGTTTCCCAAGCTTCAGACACAGAATGACACTGCCCTCAAGCCACATTCTTTGGATTGTCTTATAGACCCCTTAAACTCAAAATGACCTTGGCTGAGTTCACCCTCTCTGGCCTTCGCCCCATGCCAGCTTATTCTGTGTTCCTTATCTCAAGGGATGGAGCCTCACCTTTCCTGAGATCCAGACTAGGAACATCAAGGGGTCATCCTGGACTCTTCTGTCCGCTTTACCTCCCAATTCCGGCTGGTTTCCAACCCTGTATGTAAATGTTTAAAAACCAGCTCTGAGGGGGTGCAAGAAGAGAGCCCCTCTGACTCATAGCATTTGCCAATTTCTTTACTGTGAATACCCTCATCATAGCTATTTCAAGCTACCAATGTGACATCACTGAACATGGGTTTGGGAGGTGATGTGCACAGTGGGTTCCTGTCAGCTGATCTGCGCCGGCTCAGCATTCCACTGTCCTGCATCCATCCTCATCCCCACCTTCTCTGTCTCCCCCAGCTCAGGCCCCACCACTTCCCTCTTGGACTATGGAGATATCTCCTCACTGTGTCGTCAGTCTCTTCCCCCTTCCAGGCATCCTTCAACCATATCTCGGCATATCAGCCCCTAATTAAAAAGCTTTGGTGGTTCCCCATTGCTTAGAAGAGTACCAAAGGTAGAGTCTTCTTGGCATTGATTCTGGAGGACGTGGGCCATGTCTTCTCTCCATCCTTCTCTCTCCTCCCAGGCCGAACACTGGGCTTGAGCCACCAGGGGCCAGCAGCCATGTGCTGGCTTTCTTTACCTCCTTTCCCTCTGTACCTTCCTTCACTTTAGTTGTTCTAAGCATTCAACCATTTTAGAGTATTTGTTTGGTGGGCTGTGTGACGCTGACCATGAAAGAAGCCAGGGGGTGACTCAGCTCTATGTCTGGGAGCTGGGAACAGGGCTGGGGGACTCTTGAGATAAGGGGCCAGGATCTCCTCAGTGTGTCAATCACTTAGGACTACTACAAAGACTCATGAAATGAGTTAAAGTTTAGGGGATCACATCTTTGAGAAATTATTAAATAGGTCTTGAAAAACTGAAGATTCTCTTAGATCTATGTTACATAAGAGAAAATAGCTATGCATTTGATTATTGCTAATTTGCTAACCCTTTCTTCTAAAAATGACTCAACAAAAATTTAGCAGATGCCTGCCTTGGGCACTGGGCATACAAAGATGATCGAAGCTCATAGCCTAGGGAGTGACTCTAGAGTGCCAGCCCAGCAGTCTGTTGCCCACACAGGGAAGCCAGGGAAAGACTCCTGAAATTAGTCTGAGCCAAAGTTAGTGCTTTGGTCACGTTTTGCTCTTTATAAAATGGGGCCAAATGCAACCCAATCACTCACCCCCAGGGCTGTTGTTTTGTTGGGTTTTTTATTAAAAAGAGAGAGATTAGAAGAACATGATATAGCATTATTTTTCATTTATGTCATCATTGTGTGTGTGTGTGTATATAGCATTATTTTTCATTTATGTCATCATCGTGTGTGTGTGTGTGTGTGCATGTGTCTGTCCCTGTGTCCTCAGTTCTTTCTTGGATATTGTGGTCAGGTGTGGTGGGAGGTTCAGGGAAGGCATAAACAAAGGAAAAGACCCCACCTCCGCCTACAGGGGGCTCACACTCAAGATGTGGACAGAAGTGGAGTTTTAACAAAGTATACCACAAGATTAGGTGACAGCGTGCGGTGGGAGCACCGCCGCGCTTCCCAAGCGGTGCACTATCCAGTGCGCCACCGGGCCGGCCCAGAAGTGGAGTTTTAACAAAGCATACCACAAGATTAGGTGACAGCGTGCGGTGCCGATCAGTTGGTTCTCTAGGTGGTCTAAAGGCAGAAAAAGGAATATGTTCAAGTGTGGCAGATTGTAGAAAAGACATTTCTACGTTTTCACAGATGCAAGGATTAGAGAAGTGCAGTCTGGTTCTTATCCTTACACGGACTTGCTTTTTCAAGGAACAAGAAAGATTAGAGAATTTCCTTGAATATTTTTTATTTTGTAATGAAAAAAACATATTCTTATTGTAGAAAAGTAAGGAAATACATAAAAATAGTAGCAAATTTTAAAACTTGCATTAGAAGATTAAAAGTCACCCATACCAACCATCACTCAGAGATAATCGTTAAGCTATTTTAGACATATTTGTATGCATATTTTTACATAATTTTCTTCATACCATATATACAACTTATATCTTGGTTTTTTTCACTTAACATTATCACATAAGTATTTTTACAGGCTATTAGAAAGTCCTCATAGGCATTGCCTTTAATGGCTACATAATATTTGAATATGTGAGTATAACATAATTTATACAAGCAGCCTTTTTTGTCAGATATATCAGTGGTTTCCGTTTTCTTCATTATAAATAACCCTGCAGTGCAAATTTGGTCTGCGAATTTTGTCATTTTATGTCCTTAGGATACAGTTCTAAAAGAAGTATCAAAGAATAAGAACATTTTAGGGTTCCTGATACGTAATGCCAAACTGCTTTCCAAGAGGGATTCATCAGTTTATATTCCTGTATATATCCTTGCAGAACATTCTCTACAATCATTTTTTTAACGGACATAATTAATATACAGTAAACCGCACATATTTTAAGTGTACGATTTGGTAAATTTTAGCATATGTATATACCCATGAAGCCATCATCACAGCCAAGATAATGCACAAATCTATTTCCCCCAAGAGTTTGCTCATGCCATTTTGGAATCCATCCCTGCTGCCCCTCCCGACCTTGCTCCCCACCTCACGAGCAACCTCTGGTCTGCTTTCTGTTCCTATAGATTAATTTGCATTTCCTAAAATTTTATACAAATGCAATTCTACAGCATATTCTTCTTTTTGACTGGCTTCTTTTACTCAGCATAATTGTTTTGAGATTCATCTGTTGTTGCATGTGTTAATAGTTCGTTCTGTTTTATTGCTGAGTAGTATTCCATTGCAGGGATGCACCACAGTTTATCTGTTCAGCTGATGGACATTTAGGGTGTTTCCAGCTTTTGGTGATTCCAAATAAAGCTGCTGTGAACATTCATATACAAATCTGTAGTGAACATATGCTTCGATTTCCGTTGAGTAAACACGCAGGAATGGAATGGATAAGTCATATGGTAACTGTATGTTTAACTAACTAGCATCTTTTGTTACTAGTGATTACCTGTTAGGATAAGACATTGATATATTATTATTGTGATGATGATCGTTACATATTATTTTAATTGGCTCACTGGATATTACACTGGTCCTCTCATGAAAGGTGAGAATGTGGAGGAGAGGGGCAGGGACCGACTTCTTGCCACTCTCCTTTAGGTATTCAGCCAAGAGTAGCCAAGGAGGACACTGTGTACACACAGGGCTTCTGCAGCCTCTGCTCCCGCAGGATCTGGAGCCATAGCTCTGCTCTGGGTTCCTGCAGGCCCCTCCCTGTTTTCCTCATAAGAGCAGATTGACGTCTTTTGGGTCTTTGGTTTGAGGCCCCTGCTTGGATTCCACTTTCTTCCTCTTTATAGTACTTTGTGATGGAATCATCTGCTTTTACTCTGTCAGTCAAAGTCCCTCCTTTCCCTCCCCTATACTCAGTAGCCTTCCTAATATCAAGAGTGGGAGGTGGTGGGGATAGGTAGGAGAAGGTGGTAATAGCTCACACGCGACCTGTCCTGGGGGCCTGGCACTCCCGTATCTCTGGGGTTATTTAGGAAGTAGCAAGACGGGCAGAGATGGCTGTGGTCCCTGTGTTGGTCTCTCCTCATTCTTCTCTGAGCTCTCTGGTTTTAGTCACTTACCACGTCAATCCTAAAGACACAAGTTTCTGATGTATTTTGATAGGGTCTTTTTGTGATCTGTGGACTGTCAGTTTGGGTTTGCTTCTTTGTTTGGAACGGCAGTCATATCCAGAAGGCCCATGGGAAAGACAATGGAGCTGTGGTTTGTGCGACTCTCGGTATAGCTGGCCAAGGACCTCTTCCTGGGCAGTGTCTGAACCAGCTGCTGGGTCAGGTGCTGGGCACAGCACTTGGCACACAGTAGGAGCTAAGCAGACACTGGAGGGAGCTGGATGGACAGGCACTATGGCATGGCAGGTGGCATTGCCAGAGCAGGCCAGGGAGCTGTCTCCCCTGCTCTTACACTAACCTCGCCTTAGTACAGGGATCCCCCAACTTTCCTGCTCACAGCACCCTTTGTGTCTCAGTAATTTTTTTTACAGCACCCCTAGGCTTAATAGTTCAGTTTATTAAATAGATTTGTTTCCAAAAGTTAGTAAGTATTTATGTTCTAACAACTTGATGCTTCTAAGGCACCATGCAGCCTCTCAGACCATGGAATCTGTGGTGGCAATGTCCTCCCCCAGCTCCCCTCGGAGTTTATTGGTGCTGACAGTGTCCTTTGTCCCATGGATAGAGCCATGCAGAGAGCACCCTCAAGGACCTCCTGTCTAGTGGGCTAGAGGGATGTGTGAGTGGTCACAGTGTAATCAAGTCTGGGCCACGCTGGAGTTTGGGCAGGCATTAGGGATGCCGGGCAAAGAGCTCCTGTCATCTAAGAGAGTACGTGATGAGATCAAGTCAGCACAGGACACGATGTAAGCATAAGTAGGTGTTCTAATTCAACCTGGAGACTCAAGAAGCTGCGGGGTGGAGGGGACATAAAGCTTGGTCTCCTAGTGTGAACTGGAGGGAATTGGGGAAGAGATTTTCAGTTAAGCCAGGAACTGCCTTTGTGCCTTGGCACCCAGTGTGGGGCCCTAGCTGCCCCGCAGGAGCTCGGGGAGGGCTGTGCAGTCGGGCTGGAGACCCACCTTTCCTGGGTGGGATGCCACTGGGGAGATCGAGACAGGCACCTGCATGGAAGGCTGAGTCCTGTGTCTTTCCCCAGGACCCATGGGGTCTGCACAACCCCAAGCCTTTTCTGCAATGATCTTTCTTCTCTCTTCCTCTGATTTTATTTAAACAAAGGAGAAATGAGTTTTGCCAGCGGTATACAATGCTATTTCCAGGAGGCTTCATTTTGCCTCCCGGCCACACATCTGTGGCCTGTTGTGACTGCCTTACTTCTCTTCGATTGGGGAATGACCTGCTTTGTCCTTCAGAACGGCGAGTTGACAAATACCATCTGATGTTTCTCCCGGGCACCCCCATTCATCTTGATGGCAGGCTTCAGACAACACCGCCACGGTTGATGTTTTATACTTGGGAGTGTTCTTCAGTGATTTTATTTAATGTGCTTTTGATTTTCATGCCATCCTCCCTTGGTCCCCAGAAAGTTTGCATGGTGTTATTTGGTGAAGAAAATGCCTTTCTGCAATTCTGTTCAAAGGATATTTGAAAGAATTAATCAGAGGGTCTATCTTTTGCTCAAGACTGGTTGCAGGCAGTGGTCCTGCCGACGTTGATCTGTCCTTTGAATACCTGCCTCGGTATTCTAGGTGGTCTCCCACAACCATTGTGGTGGTCCAGAGGGAGGTGAGGGACAGCAGGGGGCACTTGCACTTCTGAGCAAGCCGTGGGTCCTGAGAGCTCTGGAGGCAGAAGCCAGGCTGATCTGTCTTTGCTCTCACACTTCTCCCAGGTGTGGTGTCCTCTGCATCTAACCTCACCTTAGGGCAGGGATTCCCCAACTTTCTTGGCTCACAGCACCCTTTGTGTCTCAGTAATTTTTTTAAAGCACTCCTAGGCCAAAAATAATACCCAATATTTCTGTCTGGGCCATGGCCTTGGTGCCACGTCTGTGGTGAGTACTGAAGGAGAAGGTGGTGGTGGTTTGCGGGGGCAGGGATGGTAATGTCATGTCCAGACGAGAGGCAGGGGGCTAGCTGTTTTATGGTTCAGGAGAGCTACTTGCATTTTCTCAGAGAACGGGGGCAGACACATTCCTCTCTCAGGGCTCCAACCTCGGGGCTGGCTCAGCTCTCTGGAGAATCAGGTAAGGCACCAGAACCTAGCTTCCCTCCATTCTGAGACCTGTCCCTCCCTCCTGTAGGGCCCAGAGCCCTCGCACAGCCTTCTGCCTTCCCCAGAAGCCTCCAACATCCTCCTGAAGCCCCAGGACGCCCCAGTAGTATTCTGGGTTATGTCCACTCATTTCCCCCCATTGAACCCATGCTCTTCTCTGTCTTGTTCTGTTACCATGTTGGACGGTTGTTGGGTGCTTGGCCCATCGAGGTAGTTCCTCAGTTTGCCCTGGAGTGTGCAGGCACTTCATCAGCACTGGCCATGGAGCCTAGGCAGGTGCTAGAAGAGCTGGAGCCAGGGCCAAGGGAACAGACCAGCTGGTTGAAGGGGTGCTCTGGGGTCTGATTTGCTGTGACCAAATGATAGAAGACGACCTAGGCTTTGAGAGGCCGGTGCTGCCATCCAAGTAGGTCTTAGCTGCAGGTGAGGGCGACACTGAATTCTGGTCCCAGCACACTACCTGGGATGATGGTAGCAGCCCCTGCCAAGTCTGCAGCTCCTGCTCTCTCTCCATAATCTAAGTGTGCTCTGCAGCCAGTGACATAATCCTCAAACCCAGACCCACGGGGCCACTCTCTTGTTTAATCCTTTCAGGCATTCCAGCCACATTAAGGACAGAGTCAAAGCTCCCTAACATGTGTCTTGTAGTCCTCTGTGATTTAGCCCCAGCTTAACACCTGACCCTGTGGTTGTGTGTTCTTCCCACATACATACTGTGCTTCTTTTCTCTCCTGCTCTTGCTGAGGCTATTTTCTCTGCCTGGCTTGGCCATTTTGTCCCCTTCCTTCTTCCCACCTGAATTGCCTGCTAATCTCTGTTCATCTGTTCAGCCTCACTCCAGCTTCGCCCCTGGTTGAGTTTGGAGCACGCACCGTACAGCACTCTGATGGCTCATTTGTTCTGTCTCCCCCACAGAGCATGAGACAGTAGAAGTTGGCTGTTGCAATCCTGAGAAGCACATCCATGTTTGTTGGTGAACTGAATGAGTTAAAGGAAGGCGCTCAGAGTCAGGCCTGTGACCAAATCATTTTTGGGTCTGTTTGTGCAAAACAGGCAGAACCCAAGCTAGAGGTTTGCGATTAAGAAAGGTCACCAGTAAGAGTGAGGTAACCCACCATGCTGCCAGAATTCTAGGCTGTCCCCACAGGGAAACCAGAGTGTAAGTCAGAAAAGAGAAATGTCTGGGGGAACAGACATGTGTAAATGCGCCGCGGGTGGAGGAAACTCACAGCTCATTAAGGGTATGCCTGATAAATTGCTGCTATCCCTGGCATAGGGCCTTGGTGGGGCTGGTACCTAGGCCAATGATCCTGAACGCCTGCCTCTGATCATGGCAGGTCAGGGGTTGACTTACAAGTCACAGGGATGATGGATGAATGGGATGGATTTTGGGATCAGGGTAATAAGGGCTACTTCGGAGGGATGTTTATGAGTGAGTGGGAGACCTCCTTCCTCTTCTGCTTTCTTTAATGACTGGTCAAACAGCAACCTACAAGGTGGCCTTGCCTATTAAAAGTTGGACCCATTAGGATGTGATTAATTCAGTTAGTTATATTTTAACCTCTTAGGCATCGAGGTCGATAAGAATTTGCGAGGCAATGGGCAGTGTCCTCTTCCAGCTGCATCTCAGCAACACCCAGGCTTCTGAGAAGGGACAACCAGAGAAAGATCATGGCTGTCACCCATTTTTGTCCTTCAGGAACAAGCCAAGGGAATTTGTCCTGTGGGACTCAGGTGGCTATAGGAGAAAGTCCCCTACATCTCCAGGAGTTTCAATACATTTTCACTGTATGATTTTGTTTCCAAGACTGTAGTACCTTTATGTCTTCCCTCCTACTTTAGAAGAGGCTGTTTTGTTATTAAAGATGGTTGCCGATTTATTCTTTTCCTGAAAGTGAGAACTCCCAGTTTCCCAAGAGTAAAATACTCCAGTTGTGTTCTGGGTGTTTTGAAGTCCCAGCAAATAGCTATTTAAAAATGATGAAACAGCTCCATGCTTTAGCACATCTACAGCAATATTTATACTCGATGGTGGGCAGGCAGAAACTACCCACTTGTCAGGAGGCCAATTCGCCAAGTGGTCCTGCCAGTTCTGTTGGAGTGAAGACGTCCACAAGAGATGGTTCATATCTTAGGTCTTGTAGTCTCATACTTAGGTTCTCTGAAAAGGAAAGAGCATGTGCAGGCTGTGGGTATGCTGAAGTGTTTGTAACACAGGACTCATGCTGTGTGAACCTTAGTAAGTCACACAACCTCCTTTTCTGCAAAATGGGCAATAATTCTTGTTTGTCATGAAGATAAATAAGAATGTGCATATATATTATATGTATATACATACACACACATGCTCGTGTGTGTGTGTGTGTGCGCAGCAGCAGATGTATTTGGCACAATCAAAATTCTTAATAATTGGCTATTTGGTTTAGAATATGTTGAGAAACCCAAAATGGGACTCTCCAGTTGGATGGCATACATGTCCTCTTGAATACGTTGAGAGTCCTTGGACAATTTAGCTCTTACACTGGAGGCCACAGAGTAAACTGAAGGCCAGAATTAACTACAATTCCATAGTTCCGAGGACTCAACCTCCTTGGAACTGTGAAATACCAGTTAATGGAATTCTGGGGGTAATTGACAATTAGCCTTCCATCTGTTCTCTTCTTCAGTCCCTTTTCGTGTTCACAGAGTTTCAAAAAGTATAATTGATTGAGGATCCTTGGCATAGATATGATGGTCTGCATGGCCACCATCTTCTGAGGTGGAGCCCCCATGAATGGCTTAATGCCCCCATAAAAAGAGCTTGCAGAAATGGGTCCACTCTCTTCTGCTGTTCTGCCACATGAGGATGTGGTATTCGTCTCCTTCTGCCATGTGAGAACACAGCACAAAGGCCCTCACCAGACATCAGATGCTGGCACCTTAATCTTGGACTTCCCAGCCTCCAGAACTGTGAGAAATAAATTTCTATTCTTTAAAAATTATCCCATCTGAGGTGTTCTCTTATAGCAGCCCATACCAACTAAGACAATAATTTCATATTCTAGTTAGTTTGGCTCTTGAATTATTCCAGAAATTCAATATGTAGAATATATTGCTGCATAAAATAAGAGGAAAATGTAAAAAGAAATTAAATATATTTTATGAAACTCATATGAAAAATTATTGACATTTTAATTCAAATTCATGTTGGTAAGTCTGTTCTTTAGCAACAGCAAAAGACATAAACTCGTTTTATTTGTTCATAACTTTGAGCTATAAAAGACATCATTATTAACACTTTTTTCTCGTATGGTAGCATAGCCTTCAAGTTGAAGAGCTTGAGAAAGTAAAGAGCACATGCAGAGTGGCAAAAGACATAAACTCGTTTTATTTGTTCATAACTTTGAGCTATAAAAGACATCATTATTATCACTTTTTTCTCGTATGGTAGCATAGCCTTCAAGTTGAAGAGCTTGAGAAAGTAAAGAGCACATGCAGAGTATTAATAACATCATGAGGTTGTATAGGACTTTGTATATAATGCTTTTTTATTCCTCTGACTGCGCTCACATACATTTTCTTATTTGAGACTTACAGCCTGCCTGTGAGATGGACTGGATGGGGGAGGGGGTTCCTCTTATTCCAGTCCATCAGAGCTGGATACTAAGGCATGTGTTAAGTGACTTTCCCAAGGTCACCTAACTAGTAAATTTCAGAGCTGCTTTGCTACCAAAAGCAGAGCCTCCAACGTTGTCAGCCACTGTCCCAGTGGCTCTTACTCTTTCCAGTCTCGCTGCCCACCCTGGGAATTTTTGGGAAGCTTGCATCCTCCTTGTCGATCCATCCCAACCCACCTGGTCTCTCAATTATTGTCTTTCTACAGTAGACCTCGAGGGTCTCCCCGGTGCCACAGCTGGATGACTCTTGCTAGAGTATATCCACAGCCATGTCATTGCCAGTTGGAGGGTCTTCAGGGGCTTCCTGTTGTCAATCACATAAATCATTACCTCCTCCCTCTGACTCTCAGGCCCTCCCAGCACTTCACCCATCCGTCTTTCTAGCCCTGCCTCCACCCACTCCCTGGTGGTCCTCAAAGCTCTAGCCTAATTGCATGAGTGTCTTCACTTAGACACTGCATGCTGTCCTACCCTGGCTCTGTGCCCACATGCTCCACCTGTAACACCTCCCACTGCTATTCATGGCAGTGGATCTGTGCCTCTGGGACACTTTCAAATGAGACTTTCCCAAAGGAACCATCACCCACTTGCCCCAAATTCAGAGATGTCTCATCCCTTGAACTTTGGAGCCCTTTGGACCCACACCATGGCATTGATTGACTCCTCTGTGACACTGTAGACTGGCCTTATTCCCTTATTAGAGTCTGTGAGCATCTCAGTCACAGGGACAAATGGATAAGAGTGACATAAAGGACAGGACACCAGCTTTGGAGTCAGACCCTCTGGGTTCAAGCTACCTTGTCTCCCTACTTACCAGCCATGGAAACTTCAGCCACTGATTAGGCCACTGAGAGAACCACTTGGGGGCTTATAAAAAATAATGCCTGCATCCCACCTTGGGACATTTTGATGTACTTTGGTCGGGGGTGTGACCTGGGGATCAGAAGTTTTAAAAGATGATTCTGATGAGCAACAAGGTTTCAGTCACTTGTTGAACCTGCCTGAGTAGGTGGGTTAAAACTTATTCTTAGATAAAATACCTGTGTGTCAGGGCTCGAGTGAGCTGCATGTGTAACACTTCGGGTGGGGGGTGTTCTCT
This sequence comes from Galeopterus variegatus, assembly GCF_000696425.1. Classification (NCBI taxonomy): domain Eukaryota; kingdom Metazoa; phylum Chordata; class Mammalia; order Dermoptera; family Cynocephalidae; genus Galeopterus; species Galeopterus variegatus. The sequence continues at coordinate 401,410 of NW_007727464.1, read as the reverse complement.
AAATGCTGCCAATAAATGGTGGTCATTGTAGTTATGGTTCCATTTGGTAACCTCCACAATACCTGGCACAGTGTCCTGGACAGAGTAGATGCTCAAAGCCTTCTCTAAATGCTGCCAATAAATGGTGGTCATTGTAGTTATGGCTCCATTTGGTAACCTCCACAATACCTGGCACAGTGTCCTGGACAGAGTAGATGCTCAAAGCCTAGCTCTAAAATATGAAACATAAGAAAGTATGTGCTTTTGTGACAGAGGTGTGTTCTGTCCATAACCTCACAAAGGCTCGTGAGGATTCCATGAGGTGGTCTCCAGAAGCCTTTAGCAGGAGGCCCAGTGTGTTTGTTGAGTGCTCCTCTGTGCCAGGATTCTGGACCCTGTTGGTGACAATGCTTGTCTCAAGTGGCCTGTAAACAGCTTTGTATGGCACATCGTGAACACAGCTGCAGTGGACCGTGGCAGGTCCCCGCCCCTGTGGACGTGTGCAGGATTTCCACCTGAGGCTGCCTCCTGCATCCCACTCGGAAGAAGCTGACTGGATGCTGATGCCATTGTTTCCAAGGGGAGCTGTGGCCTCTCTCAAATCTCAAGTTGCGATGGGCCAGTGGCCAGGAAAGGCCTCACACTTTAGAAATAGCTCTTAAACATAATGATGGGATTCAGCTTCCGGAATAGCTGAAGGCGTGATGACAGGCCCCATCATACGCCTGCCCTCTGCCCTGTGTCAGTTACGTGCATTGTTATGGAGGGCTAATGGTCTTCGTGTAAACTCGGGTAGGCAATGCTGCTTTTCATGGTGAAGTTTTGCCTCGAGGAAATCAATCAGAGGGAAGATGATGGTTTGGAGTTTCGGGGCTTTCTTGTCTGCATGCCTTTGCTCTTCTCAGCACCGAGCAGCTATCCCTGACACCAGAGAAAAGAAATGACCACTGACGATTTGGGGTCTTAGTGCTGATGAATGAAATGCTTGTAGAATAAATAGTACCTCTGATTAGGAGGGATATGGAAGAGCTTCACTGCTTTGCGGGGCTGAAGAGAAATGAGATGAGAGGCCTCGTAAAAGAGCAGTTGATTATTTTAAAGATGAGTTGGCATCTTTTAATTCCTCACCTGATAATGAAATATCTATTTAAGCCTGAGGCTGCTGTGTCATTTCTGGTGTATTCAACAAAATTTATTCACAATCATGTATTGAGTGCTCCTCTGTGTCAGGCCCTGGGTGCGGGGCTGGAGAGTCACAGAGTAGGGGGCCACAGCCGATGTCCTTGGGGAGTTCCTTGTCTGCGGGGGAGAGGTATGGGTTGGACAGCAGGGCAGACTTCCCGGGGGGAGGTGTGGCCCGAGCCAGGCTTGAAAGGAGGGCAGGGTTCCTCGTGGGAAGAGTTGTTAAACAGAGTAGGGGTCTATGTCCAGGTGAGCCAGGGCTTACCCAGAAGTGCAGCACTTTGTTTCCGAGCAGACAGGAGAACTGGACCCTGTGCCTACATGTGGCTGCAGAATATACACGGCCCACGCCAGTTACAGAGGGCAGGACAGGGCTGAGTTTCTGATCTACAGGCAGTGGAGTGCAGTCAGGCCAGGAGACAGCGATTCCAGCCCAGCTCTGCCTCATGCCTGTGTATGACATCAGCTACCCTGGCCTGCTGGGGTCTGGTGTCACCATCTCCAAATGCAGCTTCAGATATTCTCCGAATCCCTGGCCATAGGGGCTGAGGAGGATCAGGAAGACTCTGAGTCTTCAAAAGCTTCTTGGAAGAAAGGGTCTGATGGGGCCGTGGAGGATGTAGGTTCCATAATTTGGTGGGTTCTCATTTATTCCTCTTTCAGGCCTCCTAAAAGCATTTAAGTTCTCTGCCCTTCCCCCAGGCTGCAGGCAGAGGCTGCATGAAGGAAATCATGATGTTATGAGCATCTCTCTAGAGATTTGAATCCTCTGTGAGTACCAGGTCAAGTGGACACAGGGGTCATGGACCCAGACAAGTGGGCTGCACGTTCAGCTCTGTCACTTGCTGATGCCATCAGAGTTTTGCTTTCCTCATTAGTAAGATAAAGGTAATCCCAGTTACTCAAAGGCTTGTGCGGATTCCATGAGATCATCCATGAAAGCCCTTAGCCCATTGTCAGCATTCAGTAAACGGTAGTCAGTGACATCCATAATGCCACGATAGTTCCTACAGTGTCGGGATGAGGGGCAATGCTGGAGGCACCCCCGCAGCCTCCCATCCAGGACGAAGAGTGTGAGGACTGCAGAACCATTGCTTTCTCCTGTCTGGCCCACAGCAGCTCTCAGTAGGATTAATCGAATGAATTAATCCAGTCGGATGAATGAACGAATGAATGAGTGACAGAACTTGGGCTCTTGTATTTTTTGCTAGGAATTTTAATCCAGTCGGATGAATGAACGAATGAATGAGTGACAGAACTTGGGCTCTTGTATTTTTTGCTAGGAATTTTGTGTGCACATCTGTCTGTATTATTAGAAATTAGTGGCTCCTTTAGTCTACCTTGAAAGATAAATAGGATTCCTGTAGTTTGATGGAATATGGGTGAGTTGGCGGATAATCTGGTTCTTGATCAGGCTGGTGGGAAAGGAAACTGACTTTTATTCAGTGCTCACTGTGAGCTGGAAGCTGATGGCTTTCCTGATGGAAGCCTGGGGTGAGGCCTGGATGCCAGGGATGCTTGATGCAGAGGGCTACAGCCCCTAGGTGGGCTCTGGTGGGGGTATGATGTGCCATGAGCCATTCCCACATTTCTGCCCAGCTTCCTTCATCGCTGGAGAGCCACATCCCCGTGACTACTGGGTTTTGAGGGCAGCATGTGGCGATGAAGCAAGGCAGGGTGTCTCA
>NW_007727464.1:396174-398056 GCF_000696425.1 Galeopterus variegatus | reverse complement strand
TCCCCGTGACTACTGGGTTTTGAGGGCAGCATGTGGCGATGAAGCAAGGCAGGGTGTCTCATCTTCCCAGGCACTGAGGTTCAGCCATGGCCTCAGTAGTGGCCACATCATAGAAACTTGGTGAAGTACTGGAGTACTCATCTCAGAGAATGACTGTAAGAAGCAGATTTGTCCAACTGAAAGGCGAAGCATTGGGGGAAGTGGGTGGTGAAAGAGGGAGGTGGGGCACAGAACTCGTCTTTAGGGACAACTGGCCATCAGCTGGTCTGTAACACCTGAGATTGGGGTGAGTGTGGGGTGGAGGGAACTAGGAACTTGGGGTCCTGAACCGCCTTGCTGGGCAGGTGTGGCACTTTCAGGAAGCTGATGCTGTACTCTCTGGCAGCATTCTGGGAAAAGGTGTGTGGGGCCTGTAGTTATGTCAGGAGGTAGAGCTCAGCTTACAATTTGTGAAATCTGGTCCTGGGACTTAAGGTGGAAGCTGCTGAATTATCCATAGCAACCCAGATTTGGCTGTTCTTGTCCCAAGCTGCCAATTTTGTGGTTCCACTGAGCCCAAGGTGCTTGCAGGCCTGAGAGAAAACGATTTTGATATAAACATTCTGGGGAAACCTTGCAACGACAGAGTGAAGCTGCAGGCCTCAAGATGATACTGCCTGTCCCGTGAGAGCCAGCTTGGGAATGGGAACCATGGGGCAAAGACTAAAATCTCTGGTCCCCTGGACTCAACCAAGACACGTTCACACCTTCAGCCACAAGAATCTCTCTCTGCACTTCTGCCCACATCTAGACATGGTCCAAGATACGTTGTCATTTGTCCTGCTCTGGGGGAGTGACACGCCAGAGCTAATCTAGACCACCTCCCCCTGCTCACCCGGGGGTCACCCTGTGATCTCCCAGAGCCTGCCCAATCTCCCAGAGATGGGGTGTCTGTGGATGAATAACAGCGTTCTTCAGGGAGCTGCACAGGCCAAATTTACGCTCTTGCTAAATGTTTTACAGTGTATGTTGCACTGAGCAAATTGAAATTGGGCACAAAGGTTTTTAACCAATTTATCAGTCCAGGTAAATCCCTGTTTAAAGGTAGAAATGAGCTCTTAGGGGGATAATAGCCATAGGAAAACAAAGTACAGTAATATTCTTCTCTTTTCAAATTACATATTAAATCAATCGCTGGTTCCCTGCTAAAGAGCCTAATGTCTTGTGCTATAATTTATTCTGGGAGACCAGGCCTGAGGGGTGTTGGCACACAGGCAGCCTCTGGCCCTGCACTGAGGCCTAGGATATTCGTCCTAGAGGAGAGCTGAGGAGGGGCTTAGCCGGGCCAGTAGTGGTTGCGCAGGATTGCAGGGGGGAAGGAGCAGGTGCAGGGGGTGCCGCTTCACCTCGCCTGCATGCTTTAGCCCACTTAATACTGGGACATCCCTGCAAAAGAGCTGTGTGTCTCTGTGCAGGCAGGAAGCTGAGACTCTGAGAGAGGATGTCCTTTCTGAAATGCCTCACAGCTGGTTAGAGACGGAGCTAGGAGTGCTGCCTTCCACCCCTGGGCCCTGCCGCAAGACCTGTAGCTTCCTGGATCCTCAACAAGAGGACCGAGCAGGCACAGCCTCAAGAACTGGAACAGGAGGTAGGGCCGCAGAAGTCTGCTAGGGCAGCACCTTGGCCAGAGGTGGAGGCACTAGCGGGATTCAGGTGAGTTCCTCAGGCTCTGGGATAGGGAGGGGCACTTGCAGGACTTGGCTGGACTGTGGATTCCCCCAGGGCGGAGGTGACATCTGTCATGGGCCCACTGTCTCTCTAGTGCCTGGCACAGAGTGGGTGCTCGTGAAGTGTGAATGAACCAATGAATGAGTGAATACTGTCATTCTTGGTGCTAACTGTA
>NW_007727464.1:394754-395413 GCF_000696425.1 Galeopterus variegatus | reverse complement strand
TGTCTGACCCTGAGACACATGTGAAGACAGGAATAAAAAGCCTCAGACTTCTTAATACACAACTTTAGGAAGACAGGAACTGGGTCCTGGCTGTTCATGTGTCCCAGCATCCAAAACAGGCTGACACACAGTGAGACTCAAAGAGTGCTTGCCCAGTGAATGAGTGAATGGGCAATTTCCCATCCCTTTTCTGCAGAGAGTGCATCCTCGGGTGAGTCAGAAGGGCCCTGACACTGTGTGTGGGCATGCTTCTCCCCGGGCTCTGGGGAAGCGCTGAATCACAGCCTCAGTCCTTGTAGCCGCTGCCACGACAGTGAGCCTTCATGAGCGCTCACAGCATGTTGGACACTTTGCTGAGGGCTTGCCACATCTTGCTCCACAGAATTTTTGTGATGCAGTTGTGAGACAGGTACTAGTACAGAAAGACTGGAGCTTGCAGGGAACATTAAGCTGACTTTTCCATGAAAGGAGTTCAAATCAAAAGGCTGAAAAAGACTCATGAAAAAATGCCCAACATCACTTAGCATCAGGGAAACACAAATCAAAACCACATTGAGATACCATCTCACCCCAGTTAGACTGGCTGTTATTAAAAAGACACAGAATCACAAATGCTGGCAAGGATGCAGAGAAAGGGGAACCCTCCTACACTGTTGGTG
>NW_007727464.1:390559-394717 GCF_000696425.1 Galeopterus variegatus | reverse complement strand
GCAGAGAAAGGGGAACCCTCCTACACTGTTGGTGGGACTGTAAATTAGCACAGCCCTTATGGAAAACAATATGGAGGTTTCTCAAACAACTACAGCTAGAATTACCATATGATCCAGCAATCCCACTGCTGGGTATATACCCAAAGGAATGGAAATCATCATGTCAAAGGGATACCTGCACTCCCATGTTCATCACAGCTCTATTTACAGTAGCCAAGATTTGGAACCAACCTAAATGTCCATTGTCGGATGACTAGATGAGGAAAATCTGGTATATTTACTCAATGGAATACTACTCTGCCATAAAAAAGAATGAAATACTAACATTTGCAGTAGCATGGATGAACTTAGAGAAAATCATGATAAGTGAAATAAGCCAGGCACAGAAAGAGAAATACCACATGCCCTCGCTCAAAGTGGGAGCTAAAAAATAAACACATAAAAAAAGAAAGAAAGAAAGAAAGAAAGACACAACAATCACAATGATACATTAACTTTCAAAAGGAGAGAACAGAACTGAGGTTACCAGAGGTGGGAAAGGGGGAGATAGAGGAGGGAATCAGGGAGGAATTGATAAAGGACCATGAAAAAAATGATTACATTGTATAATGTTAAACATACTAATTATCCTGATGTGAGCATCACATATTGCACATAGGTATTGATATGCAACTCTGTACCCCACAGGTATGTACAATCAACAGTGTTTCAAAAAAAAAGGCTGAAAAATACAACCGATGAAGTTACCATGACCCCTGTGGGCAGGCAGACATTGCTGCGTGCAAATCACTAATGTTTCTGTCCAATGCTGTCATCAAATGCTCTTACAGAACAGTCAAAGCTGGCAGACCAGCCTGTAGGTTACAGGAAGAACCTGCTCGGCTACCCTGGGGGTCAGGAGCCTCCCCACGTCCCTCACTGGTACACCCTGACCCCCTTCTCTTGGCCCACCCAGGGATTAAAGTTCTTCCAGGATGGGCAGAGCCATCTAAATTTGCCACAAATCTGAATATTAAGGTGAGAATTAGCAACATCTGCCACTGAAAGAAGCAGCTGCTGTGTGCAAGGCAATGGGCCAGGTGCTGCACACATGGCGTCTTGTGGAATCTATAAAACAGTGTGGGAAGTCGGTGCTGTTCTCCTCAGTGTGCAGATGACGGAGGTTGAAGCTCGGGGGCTTAAACAATGTGCCCAAGAGCACTCAGCCAGTAGGTGGTAGAGCCAGGACTTGAATGCAGTGTGTCTGAGGCCATAATCCCTGCCTTTCCTGCTATGCCCAGCCTACAGAGCAGCAAGACCCCCAGATAGCTGGGGCCATGGAAAGGACATGGTCCCCAGTCTTGGCTCAGCATGAGCTGGTGCTGTGGCCTGGGACAGGTCATCTCACCTCTCTAAGCTTCTTCCACATCTGTAGTATGAGGGTCCTAACCACGCTGAGGGGTGATTTGTGTACTGCTGTGTGTATATTGATGTGTGTGTGCACATGCACATGCTTGTGTATTGGCAAGTTAGAGACGTACAACACTCCCTGGTGATCATACTTCCTAGAAGGCAAATATTCAGACTGCTCCTGTGGAGACCTCCAAAAATGCAGTGCCGCCCCTCCATCTGCTTCCAGCTAGTTGCCACCTGGGCCTGGGGCCCTGGAGGAGCAGCAGCTATTCCACTTGCAAATAGGAATCAGTGGGGCAGAAAAGAGAAAACTTCAAACCCTGCAAGTCCTGCCTGGCAGTGCTCAGGTTTGATTTGCAGGTGAGAATGTGAGCTGTGTTATTCCTGCTGTTCCCTGCAGTCCTCCTGTGTCCTTAGCTGGTCTGTTATCTCACCGCATCTCCTCCACCAAAGAGCTGGCTGGGCGGTGCTTCACAGCCCCACAGGTAAGCAGATTGCAGGTGTGCACAGGGATGGAAGAGGGTATAAAGGAGGAAGGGACAGGAGGAGGGATGGAAGAGGGTATAAAGGAGGGAAGGGACAGGAAGGGACAGGACCAGGGAGAACACCACAAGTGGGACACACCTTGGCTGCCACCTTTGGACCGGGCCTCCACAAGGCTTCCTGAGTCCCACTATGCTGCCCTCTGCTCTTGTCTTGTTCTTCCAGAATCCCAGATGGGTCTTGAGGAAAATGATGGCATTAGCTGTACGCAGTGTCAGCTAGTGTAGATTTTTATACCTGTGCCTTTTTTTCCTTCACCTGCAAGTCTCCAAGGACCCTGCTAGATTAAGTATTTCAGCATCAGGATTACTGATTTTGTGTCAGCCCCATTACAATTCACATGCTTTGTAGCATTTCAGGGACCTTCCTTGCCTCATGCTGACTTTTTACCAGGTCTGTGCAGGCTGGGGGCGGGGAATGTCCCTGACCAGACAGCTGGGCACTGCAGGAGAGCCACTGCCTGGCATGGAATAGACCTGCAGTTGCTCTGCACATCTGCACACTGGCCAGGGCAGAGGTCAACCACATTATTTTTTTTCTTTGCCTGCTGAGAAAAATATAACTTTGAAATTGAGGTTATTTTCACATGCTCTCTGCTCAGCATGTTCTTAACGCTTCCCTTGCTGGCCTGTTTTTGTGATACGTGGTGACATGCAAGTGAACTGATATTTTTTCATCTTGAAAGTGGGAGGGGCTGGCTTTGCCTAAAGCCCCCAAATAGCAGCCTCTGCTTCTTGGGAACCCTGTGTCCAGTGTAAGCACCAGAGAAGGGACTTGTACAGAGTTGAGGGAAGAACAGAAGGGACACTTTGTCTTTAAACCATGAGCAGAAAACAAACAAGGGATCTTAAGCTGATCTCTTTAACAGTTCAAAAAATGTGAGTTCAACAAAACCACATTCCCACTATTGCCAGATGCTCTGTTAGGCCTTTCCCAACTCTGTTGATAAAACTCTTTTCTCCTGGGCTACCTATATACTTGTTTTTGAAATGTTGCGCTGGGGATAATATGTCCACCCTCACTAAAACCCCCCTTTTATATGAGTGCATGGATCAGAGAGAGCCAGAGAAAATGAACATATAAACTTCAAGTTTAGAGATTTGGATTCCGTTTAATTGTACTTATCCCTTGAACAACATGGGGATTAGGGGTGCCAACCCCCACACAGCTGAAAATTTGTGTATAACTTTTGACTCCCCCAAAACTTAACTATTTAACTAGTACTTAACTTAAGTAGTCCTGTTCTTTCCTCTATGTAAAGCCCACACAGCCCTGCACAACCTGAGCCCTGAGGGGGTGGGGTGCTGCATTGCTACTTAAGTAGTAGCTACTACTTAACTACTAATAGCCTGCTAATAGCCTTCTGTTAAATAGGCTACTTAACTGTTTGTTCACGTATGTCATGCATTCATGACATTCCTAACCAAAAATTGTCAAATATGAGTATGTTTATTGAAAAAAGTCTGTGCATAAATGGACCTACACAATTCAAACTCTTGTTGTTCAAAGGTTTGCTGTATATCTTTTGCATAGAAAATACCTAGAAAACAAGAAAGGCAAATCAAGATGATTATTAAGTTTTGAGAACACAAAATGTTGTACAGAAAAAAGGTAGCTATAGGCATGGCTTAGAGATAGCTATCTCTATGGCTTAGCTATGAATAACGTCTACATAGTTGGAATCATGTAAACACTGAATATTGAACTAACCAAAGTGTACCACAACTAACTGCTGGGAGGATGGGGGATGGTGCATGTGTGTGCACACGTATGTGTGTGTTTAGACATATGGAGGGAGAGAACAAAAATTAAATCCTCATTGTCATCTTTGAAAGTGGAAAGTCAGTAGACAGTGCCTGTTGGTGAAAAATGAGGTAGCAACATAAACATGTTACTTAGTGATATGGAGGTAAAATGTGTGTGTTTAGACATATGGAGGGAGAGAACAAAAATTAAATCCTCATTGTCATCTTTGAAAGTGGAAAGTCAGTAGACGGTGCCTGTTGGTGAAAAATGAGGTAGCAACATAAACATGTTACTTAGTGATATGGAGGTAAATAATGAAAGAATCAGCCAAAATAGTTAAAAGCAGTCGCCTTGGAGAAGTGGAAAATGGGGCAGAAAGAAGATTCAGGAGAATGGCTGTATTTTCGCAATAAGCCCTACAGAACTGTTTGACTCTTTTAACTGTGTACATGTGGAACTTTGACAAAAGTAATCACA
>NW_007727464.1:384800-390219 GCF_000696425.1 Galeopterus variegatus | reverse complement strand
TAGAGATAGCTATCTCTATGGCTTAGCTATGAATAACGTCTACATAGTTGGAATCATGTAAACACTGAATATTGAACTAACCAAAGTGTACCACAACTAACTGCTGGGAGGATGGGGGATGGTGCATGTGTGTGCACACGTATGTGTGTGTTTAGACATATGGAGGGAGAGAACAAAAATTAAATCCTCATTGTCATCTTTGAAAGTGGAAAGTCAGTAGACGGTGCCTGTTGGTGAAAAATGAGGTAGCAACATAAACATGTTACTTAGTGATATGGAGGTAAATAATGAAAGAATCAGCCAAAATAGTTAAAAGCAGTCGCCTTGGAGAAGTGGAAAATGGGGCAGAAAGAAGATTCAGGAGAATGGCTGTATTTTCGCAATAAGCCCTACAGAACTGTTTGACTCTTTTAACTGTGTACATGTGGAACTTTGACAAAAGTAATCACAGTTTTGTTAAATAGGAAAATATTCAATGATGGGTCCATAATGCCTAGTGGATGCCCTTGCTTATGCCCCAGGGTGCGTGCCCCACTTTGGAGGCCTCACGCCTAGAGAGCCGTGAGCACTTGAGCCCGACTTCTGACGCCTACACACCAGTGCCTCTGACCCACAATAAAGGACAGGGTTCCAGGCCAGTCTGCGGTGACTGCGGGCTCCCTGCCATTCCATTCTGGCATCCCTGCATCCTCTGTGAGGGCGTCATTAGCAGTGATCACTGCCCAGAACAGCAGAGCCTTTGAGATTTGTCACCTGTTCACAGAGGATGTCCAGGATGGATGCGGGTCAATTCTGTTGTCATTCATTTTTTACATTTTCTTGCTTATGGAACTCAAAATAACTTTGGTCTATTTCTTGCCAGGCAAGTAGCTAAAGACCAGGTTCCTATGGGATGTCCAGGATGGATGCGGGTCAATTCTGTTGTCATTCATTTTTTACATTTTCTTGCTTACGGAACTCAAAATAACTTTGGTCTATTTCTTGCCAGGCAAGTAGCTAAAGACCAGGTTCCTATAGAGAGCTCCAGAGGCTTCTTTCTTGTTTCTGTGAGGGCCTTGAAATTCAAGATAAAGTCTTTACTTTCTACTACATCACTGTTGCCGTCATCATCATCATTGGCTAATATTTATGTTCCAAAACTGAACTCTTGGCCTCTCTTTCTTAAACTCATCCCCCGTTTCCACCAACCTAGTGTTCCCATCTCTCTAAATGGCATTTCCACCCACCCACTTGCTCAGGCCCTCTTGCAGTCGTCTTTGACTCGTCTGTTTCTTAATCTGCATCTCATCCACCAGGTAGTCTTGTAAATTCTACTTTCAAAATGCATCCAGAATCCATCCACTTCTCTACCTGTACAGTCACCACACCCAGGCCACCATCCTCTCTCACCTGGATGACTGCAGGAGGCTCCTGACAGTCTCCGTGGTCTCACCCAAGGCCCGCCCCTACAGTCAGAAAATGCCCATCTTTTTTTTCTTTTTTTTTTTTTGTCTTTTGTCTTTTTCCGTGTCCGGCAACGGATCGCAACCCTCAGTGTTGCCCCCGTACCGGACTGGGGACCGGCAACGGGATCACAGCCCTCGGTGTTGCTCCCACGCCTCGCTCAGCCAGTGAGTGGGAACCGGTCTGTATGTGGGATCCGAACCCTTGGGTGGGAGCGCCGCCGCGCTTCCCAAGCGGCGCACTATCCAGTGTGCCACCGGGCCGGCCCAGAAAATGCCCATCTTAAAACTCTAATGCCTTCCTGGGGCATCTAGAGTAGAATCTTCCCAGTGGCTAGCAGGGTTCCATGTGATCCACGTGCCTCCCTGGCTTCATTTCCTGGCATTGTGTTCCCAGCTCTCTGCTGCATCCACATTGTCTGTCCTGCAGTTCCTTGCCAACCTCAAGCTTGCTTCCACCTCAAGGCTTTGCACTTGCAGTTCCTTGCTGGACTTTTACCCCAGATATCCACATGCCTTGATTTAAGTCTCTGCTTAAGTGCAATCTAATCAGAATGGCCTGCCATGACTATGTTATGTAAAATGTCATGTACCTCCCTCTCCTGCACACTGCTGGGTCTCCTTCTCCTGAGTTACATTTCTTCCTCGTACTTGCCGCTTTGACACTATATTATATATTTGTTAATTTATCTTCCTCTCTAGACTATGATCTCCACAAGAGCATCTGATATTTTGATTCCCTGATTTACCCACAGCCCCAGAGCAGTGCTACTACCCAGTAGGCACTTGGTAGGTAGATATTTGTTGAATGTCCTGATTGAGTGAATTGTGCACCCACTGCAAGCAGAGCACTTCCAGAGACTGTGGGATGTAGAGACTTCGGACTTGTGCCTGCATTGGATTTGTGACACCCATAGAGAGTTATGTGACCACAGGAAATGGCCTGCCCTGACTTCCAGCAGGAATTGTGCCGGTGGTCTGCTGCCTTCTTACCTCCCTCTTGTAACTCTTGCCTAGACAGCTGGAGCTAATGGAGTGTGGTATTATGGGGAATGGGGCAGAGAATTCCCTGCCGTCAGAAATTTTTTGTGGGTTTGACTGGGCAAATCAAAGCTATCTCTGTGCATGGGTCATCCACACATAATTGGGTTTTACTGATGTGTCTCAGTGGCACCATCTCTTTTGTCTCACCTTTTTGGAAAATGTCATTCTCTCAACTGACTTTTTGAGATGATTTGGCTGAGTGCATAGGGAGTAATGCAGCCCCCCACTCCCAAAATGCCCTTTTTGTGAAAACGTAGTGTTATTTAACAAGTACTTTCAGTATCAGTTGTATTCTTCGCTCTGTTCTAGGCAGTTGGGATAAAGATGGAATATCTGCCCTAGGATTTAAGCCTCTCTGCAGGGGCAAGAGTGAACCACGTAAAAGAGCACAAGTCTACTGGGGTATTAATGCCCTTTGAAAGTACAGGCCCCGTGTAACTTTTATCATTGCCTGTGCTTCAAGTTTGCTATGCCAAGCTTCCATTACTGTGACTTTCTTTTTGAACAAATGGAATACCAGACATTAATTAAATGTCAATGACTACTCCTGCCAGTTCAGTTTTCTGGCTCTATCTAATTAGAATTAAATGGTGAGAGAGGTTAGGCAGACTAAATCAACGGAACAAAAAAGAGTGCAGCCTCCAAACTGTGTTTCTGCATTTGCTAAATCAATTCCAGTCAGCCGACTAATCCTATTTGGCTGCTTTGTGAAGCAAGATGGTTGCCTTTTTGGAGAGAAATTTTGCTCTTCCAAGTTACCCATGTTGACTTTGGACCACCCTATGGACATGAGAGCTGTCTCCTACGGGCTCATGCTGCAAGGTAAGCAAGTGAAAGGTGGGTTTACAAGCTGGGCGTCAGGAGGAGAAGGAGCTTCTGTCTGTTTCCCAGGCTTCCCTGCCCTGGCCCACCCTCTCTTGCTGGTCAGGATGTGCCCTCAGTATTCAAACATGGCTGGGTTGGAAAGTTGCCATGATTTGTGTATTCCCTTCCTTCTATTGGCAGAACAAGGAGGAATAGACCTGAGCAATGAGGAGCTTGCTAATTCAACCAATAATAATTTATTTGCTACCCAGGAGAAGCCAGATTCACAGTGGGCAGCTTTTCCTAACTGAATTAAGTGTTCATCAGCAAATTAAAATGTACTACTAATATTTTGTCTCTTTATGTGTTTGTTTTTTGGTTGAATTTTTTATATTTTCCATTATTATTATTATTATTTAATCAGCCAAGCAATGGGTTATTTACAACAAAGGCATGCTAGAAAATACTTATTACAGGATCTGAGAGCGGGGAGCCAGAAGGAGCTTGTGGGGAAAATGTGTTTGAGAAAGCCGTGGAGACAAGGGGTTGCAGGCACCCACTGCATGTAACTGGGGGGACTCATGAATTCTAATCTTAGCCAAGAGCCTGGCTCTTACTCCAGGAACACTTCTCCAGGATGACCCATAGTCAGGAGGCTGCAGGAGGTCAGTGTCCTAACAAATGAGGAACGTCATCACAGGTGCTGCCCCAAGAAAGGAAAGCACTGCCAGAAAGAGTGGACCAGTCACGCTCTCTGCTCCTGCCCTCGCTTCACCCCGTTTCAGTTTGGTTTCTGTAGCAGGAGCCACTGAGACTGTTCTCTGTGCATGGCCACTCCAGGGGGTCCGTCTCCATTCCTCAGTAACTGGCTCTCTCCTCAGTATTTACCAAGTGACCACCCCTTGCTCCCCCAAACCCTGATTCTCCGAGCTGCTGGGGCACTGGCTCCTGTGTTGTCCTTACCTCTCATACCTCTCCCTCCTCATTTCCTCTCCTCCTTCCAACTCTTCTCCAACTCTTATGTTGGCTTTTTTGGGTGTGGGGGGCTCTGTCCAAGGTGCTCTTTTCTGCTCTGCCTACATTACTCCCTACATCATACCATCCAGTCCTCTGATGGGATGTTTAAAACCCCATCTTTAAGATAAAAGTTTCTAAAAGTTATACCTCTGACTCCAGCCTGTATCTCCAATTTTTTTAAAATTTTGACTTCTCAATATACATTGTAGTCGATTTTCATGACCCTTTACTCATTCCTCTTCCCCTCTCCCTCTCACCCCTCCCCCCCTACATCACATCTGTTCACTTGTCTTAAAAAGTTCAAGGAATTATTGTGATTGTTGTGTCTTCTGCCCCCCACCATATGTTTGTTTGTGTGTTTATTTATTTATTTAACTTTAGCTCCCACAAATAAGTGAGAACATGTGGTATTTCTCTTTCTGTGCCTGACTTGTTTCACTTAATATAATTTTCTCTAAGTCCATCCATGTCATTGCAAATGGTAGTATTTCATTCTTCTTTATAGCAGAGCAGTATTCCACTGTGTAGATATACCATAATTTCCTTATCCACTCATTGGATGATGGCATTTGGGCTGGTTCCAGCTCTTGGCTATTGTAAATAGAGCTGCAATAAACACTGGAGTACAGGTATCCCTTTGGTGTGATGATTTCCATTCCCCTTGGTATATTCCCAGCAGTGGAATAACTGGGTCATACGGTAGATCTATCTGCAATTGTTCGAGGAACCTCCATACCATTTTCCATAAAGGCTGCACCATTTTGCAGTCCCACCAACAGTGTATGACAGTTCCTTTTTCTCTCCAATGTCACCAGCACTTACCATTCTCAGTCTTTTGGATATTAGCCATCCTAACTGGAGTGAGATGGTATCTCATAGTGGTTTGATTTGCATTTGCCGGATGCCGAGTGATGTTGAGCATTTTTTCATATGTCTGTTGGCCATTCATATATCTTCCTTTGAGAAATGCCTATTAGAATAATTAAAACAGCATGGTACTGGCATAAAAACAGACACACGGATCAATGGAATAGAATAGAGAACCCAGAAAGCAACACATACACCTACAGCCATCTGATCTTTGACAAAGGCACCAAGCCTATACACTGGGG
>NW_007727464.1:318627-384503 GCF_000696425.1 Galeopterus variegatus | reverse complement strand
AAAATGGATTAAAGAATTAAATATACATCTGGAAACAATAAAACTCCTTAAAGAAAATAGGGGAAACACTCCAGGAAGTAGGAGTGGGCACAGAATTCATTAATACGACCCCAAAAGCACAGGCAACTAAAGGTAAAATAAACAAATGGGATTATATCAAACTAAAAAGCTTCTGCACAGCAAAGGAAACAATCAACAGAGTGAAAAGACAACCAACAGAGTGGGAGAAAATATTTGCAAAACATACATCTGACAAAGGATTAATATCCAGAATATACAAGGAACTCAAACAACTTTACAGCAAAAAACCAAATAACTCTGTATCTCCAATTCTCTGCTTGATATTTCCACTTGGATCCTAGTTAAATATCTGAAAGGTCAAAACAGAATGTGTGTTCCCTTGTGCCCCGGCAGATCTGTTCCTTTTCATATCTACAACTCATCTTCTGCAGCCAAGAAACTTGTCTTTACTCATCACATCCAAACCAGCAACAGTCCCCTTGCCTTCACCTTCACAACGTGTCTGGGTCTGTCCCATTCTCTCCGTTGCCACTGCCACAATCTAGCACATTCACTGATGTCTGTCTCCTCCTCCCGTACTGCCTGTTATGTGGTCTCCTGCTTCTGCCTTTCATACCTTCTTAACAATTCATTCTCAGCAGGCAATTCTCCACTCAGACTTTTTAAGGCAAATAAGATTATCTCACATCCCTGCCTAAAACTGTCCAGTGGCTGCCCACTGTACTCTGCCTAAAATCCAGACTCAACCTTTACTTACGAGACTACTGGGGGCAGAGTAGGGTGGACTGAGCTTAGTATTGAGGAGAAAACTAGAGATTTGACCATTTGTGTCTAAGTGAGAGGTAAGGAAAGAATGCCCCAAATAAAGTGGTGTGGAACAGAAATAGGAGAGCTTTTTGAGGTTTTGCTTTTTTTGTGTGTGTGTGTGCAAAATCTCTTAGGATTCCTCTCAGTTCCATATAAGTCAACCATTTGATAAACAGGCCTTCTGGGTTTTTTTAGATTAAGTTTTCTAGTTGGAGAGTCCATGCGTATGTATATCCTGAAACTTCGACATTGTTTTCAAAACTGTGGTGTGTGTGTGTGTGTGTGTGTGTGTGTGTCTGAGAGACAGAGAGAGAGAGGGAGAGAGAGAGAGATTGTGTTAGTGTTCTTAGGCATGCTGTTTTTTCTGGAGAGAGAATCCATTACTTTTATCAGTTTCTTAAAGAAGTCTATAGCTGTCACTAAAAATAGTTTATTTGAATACAGAGACTTCAGAATAAAGCTGAGGAAAAGAAGATAATGGAATTTCGATTGCTCTGAGATTCCTTTGGAAGCTGTGTTTAGGGCCTGGCTCCTGTGAAATAGTTTATTTGAATACAGAGACTTCAGAATAAAGCTGAGGAAAAGAAGATAATGGAATTTCAATTGCTCTGAGATTCCTTTGGAAGCTGTGTTTAGGGCCTGGCTCCTGTGAGGTCCAGTTTGTGTTATCCAGACTGCAGCACTGAACGGGAGGACTTCCTGAGATGCTGGGAATGTTCCATGTCTCTGCCATTCCGTGCGGTAGCTACTAGCAGCATGTACACTTGAAATGTAGCTAGTCCGACTAAGGAACTGAATTTTAAACTTCATTTGATTTTAATTAATTTAAATTGAAATAGCACACATGGCCAGTGGCCACCGCATTGGACACTGCAGACTCAAGCCTAGTTGTCCAAGTGTAGGTGGGCATTAATTAATTATTTCTGATGCTGTTTAGTACCTCAGATCTTTCCAAGCTCCTTAACATCTCTCCTCTCAAGTTATCCTAACCTTGGGAGGTAGATTGGACATATTTTCTTCTTTGGTATTATTGAGGAGACATAGTCATGTTTCATGATTTGTCTGAGTTTCTGAGCATAGAACTAAATTTTTATAAAGCAAGTTCTAGAATATATTGAAAAATTTAAAGTAGTCTATTACATGCACATAAAGGTTTTTGATGTGAATCATTAGAGTAATTATTAACAGTGACAGTTACCCTTTATTGAATGCCTTCTGTGGTACTAGGTATTGTACTACGTTAGCTCATTAATTTTTTCCCCAGTCTTTGAGGGCGTATGATCCCTGACCCAGAGAGGATCAGTATCTTACCCAATGTAGGTGGCAGAGCTGGGCTCCTGACTTTTGGCTGTCTGCACTCCGGCAGGCAGCGCCCAGCCCCCATTTCTCTTCACTTGACACAGGGACCAGCATACTATGGGGATAGTGTTTGTTCAGTCCACACCTGCTGCCCTCTTCTTGTGGGGTACATTAAGCTTTCTGTCATAGCTAGTAGTAGGGACTCTGGTTTTTCCTTCCTTTCAGCCCAGACTGCTCACAGCCTATATTAAATTTTCTCCACTGCTCTTGCTGGGATCTTCCCCAGCCCTTTATGGAATTTTCCTTATGGAACTGCACTCCTGTGCTTAATTGTGTTCAGCTATGCCAGCAGCTGGCAGTCTGGTGTGGATTCTTCCCTGGCTATAAGGACAGGTGCATCTCTCATGGATTAACTCAGCTCTGGCACCAGCACACAAAGCACTTGAGAGCTGGGTTTGTCAGCGGTGTTCCCTGCACACTCAGGCGTGGCTGTGGGGTGGTGTCACTGGGCCATATTTGTAAAGTGGTAGAGATGCCTGAGAATCAGAGTTGGTATGAAGGCTGTGTATTTACAAGGAAAGATACTTACTGGTCATCCTCAATGAGTTTAAGTATGCTCTTTGACTTAAAGACATATCGTAGAGATCTATTATCTAGCTTGATGCTGTTTAAAAAATTCCTGTTGACATATCAGTCCTAAGAAGGAAGTCACCCTCAATGACTGAGTTCCTCTATTTTTTGAAAGTCAAGTATTTTTAATAATACAATTGATGCAAACTGTAATTATCACTGCCTTTTTCTTTCTGCTTATACAATTTAAAAAGATAAGTAATGGCCATGCCCAATGCTAGGCCTTTACAAGCCACTGGTGGCAGGGTGCTTTGGCAATATGTATTAAATGGTCTTAAATTGTTTATACCCCTGCATGTAGTAAATAAAGTCATAGAAATTTACCATAATAAAAGAATATTAGAAATAGGGAAAAACATATTTAAAATGTTAATTATGGCATTATCTATAACAGGAAAAATGGGGTGGGGGGGAACAGAGCCCCTGAGAACAGACAGCAAAGTCACTGGCTGTGCTGATCAGTCCCATCTTTCAACTTGACCCCAAGTAGTCCCACCTTTCGCCCTATTCAGAGTCTCTTTCCAAAAGCTGTCCACCATTATTGGATTAGAGCTTATGTTTTATAGGTAAGAAAGATATTAGATAGAAAAGTAAAAGCTTTTTCTTAAAACAACTTTTCTGCCAGTCTGCAAACAGCACAGGCACATTATTGTGGCGGTGGAATGTGTCCACTTCAAGTGGTGGAAGTTTTCCAGGTCTCCTGTCTCCAGTGTCCTCGATCCTCCTGGAGAGATCCTTTGAGGTGCCAAGCACATAGTGAATCCAACTGCACACCTTGAGGGCAATAGGTTAGCTACCGAACCCTTGGTGAGTTTAGCCTCTGAGCTGCAGGAACTGGAATCATTCTAATAGGTTGCTTTGATTGTGTTCTGGGAACCTGGACCTCCTGTACAGCAGCTGCAGTTGTTACCCCAAACTACAGTGAAAAGTGAAGAACTAGGAAGTCGATCTGAATTCTCACAAACAGAGAATGGGCCAGAGTCTTTACTTAGCATTGGAAGGTCAGTGCTTGATATATTCCAGCTTTTCTAGTTTGATTAGCATTGTAATACTGGCATTTTTCTAGAGACATCTTAATGAAAATGCTGCTTTTGGGACCTGGGGCATTTGCTGAGTGGGGATGGAGCTGATGTGCCATGTCTTTACCATTGTGTGTTCTCTCTCCCTGGGAAGCTCTGACTTAGCACTACCAGCCAGAGTTTCAAACATTTCCTTCTCCCAATTAGACTGTCCCTTTAAATTCCATGCACTAAAAACAAATGACAAAGAAACAAGAAAACAAGAAAAAAAAAAAAAAACTAAAAATGTAATCATGCTACATTTACAAAGATAGGCAAACTTCTGCTGTGTGAAATTTCAGAGTACAGTATTGAGAGCAAAGCTTCAACATAACGAAGAGAACCCCCAGATATGGTGACCCCTTTGTCCATATCCCACAGTATTTGTGGAGCGCCAGTCACATAGTCAGTTTCTACTTGTCAAATGTTTACTGAGTTGTGCTCAATATGCACTGGTTGCTCTGCTAGGCAGTGAGATACAGGATCACTAAGGTGTAGTCCTTGGCCCAAAGATTTTCTAGTCTTCATGAAGAAACTAAGAAGTAAACAGATCTCTGGAGGCTGTGGATGCACCGGAGAGGGCACCTAGGTCTGTGGGGTACAGTATTTGTGGAGCGCCAGTCACATAGTCAGTTTCTACTTGTCAAATGTTTACTGAGTTGGGCTCAATATGCACTGGTTGCTCTGCTAGGCAGTGAGATACAGGATCACTAAGGTGTAGTCCTTGGCCCAAAGATTTTCTAGTCATCATGAAGAAACTAAGAAGTAAACAGATCTCTGGAGGCTGTGGATGCACCGGAGAGGGCACCTAGGTCTGTGGGGCTAGGCAGGCTTCCTGAGGAGGCAAGGTGATATCGTGGTAGGGAGTGAGGGGTGGGAGGATGTCCAGGCAGAGAAAGTTGCAAGGAGACGTGAGAGAGCTTGGTAGGACCTGAGCACTGGGAAGGCAAGTATTACCCCTGTGCACATAAAAGTCCACTTCTGGCTGGTGGGGGCCTGCCTGCATTTAGAAATTTCTGCATGAACAAATTCTATCAGGTGTCTGGGGATTATAACACAGATGGATTGCACCATAATTACTTGTCACCCCTGGTGAGCTCAAGGAGAGAATGTGATAGATAAGTGCCATCTTGTGTGTGTGATATGGACACAGTCCAGCCACACTCCCTCCTCAGCAGGGTCAGGGAGAGCCCTCTGCCCCAGGACAGCTCCTCCTGTCTGCTTTACAATTTAGGGAGCACTTTGACTTGTGTTATTCAGTCAATTCTCCCAGCAGCGTTTGAAGACAGACTGATCGCTGGACCGGGTCCCATGGGTGACAAGTGGTCAAGTTGGGTCCAGGATCCTGCTGGGGTTTCAGCTCTGATGTTGTGATCCCTTTCAGAGCCTCCTTCTCTGCCCATCTTGGCCTGCACTGTTGCAGCCACCTAGGGCCCCACCTGACAACTTCAGGGGCCTTTTCCACGGCCCGTCACAACCTCGTGCTTTCTCTTCTGCTCTCCTTTCTCCCATGCTCACGGGCTGCCCTTGTCAGCCCATCTGAGGCCTTCCACTCCCTCCCCATGGTTTTCTGCTCCCCACTTGCAGACAGCATTACCCTCCACACGCAGCTTGCGTCCCTTACCTCCTTGTGGCGTGGCCGCAGCTCTCCTAGTCTCCATTCCCTCTGGGTATTGCGGGGCCCTTTGCTGTCTCTGCCTGACCTCATTCCCCCTTGTCTGAAGTGAAGGCTGCCTTCTCCTGGGCTGGGCACAAGTGAGCAAGTCCCAGAACCTCTTGGTGCCTCTGGATTCCTCAGCTCTAAAAAGGGGATTGAGAATCAACTGAGAAAATGTACCGACAGTTCTGCACTGTGCCTTACTGCATCTGGGGTGCTGACAAGTGGCAGGCTCTTTCCCCAGCCCACACTTGGCAACCCTCCCTGCAAAGTACCACTGTGAGGCTTCTCCCACCTTCTCTGCCATGGTACTCCCCAGTTTCCTCCCTTCTGGAAGACCCTTGCCAGCAACAATGTAATCCATGTGGAGGAATTGAATGAGCAGATTTGAAAAGTGTGATGTGAAAGTTTTAGAGTGTCACTTTATGCACAAATTTGGAAATAATTTGACCCTCCTATTTTTTTTTCTTTACAAACTGCATGATTTCAAAGCCAGATGGCTGAACTATAAACTTTGCTCACCCTTGAACTGGTAAACAGAAGTAGTTCAAGTTTTAGAGTGTCACTTTATGCACAAATTTGGAAATAATTTGACCCTCCTATTTTTTTTTTCTTTACAAACTGCATGATTTCAAAGCCAGATGGCTGAATTATAAACTTTGCTCACCCTTGAACTGGTAAACAGAAGTAGCTCATTTCTTGTCCATGTCCTATAAATCCTTTTGTTGCTTGCATGCACTGGAAGCCTGCAAGTTGTTTTGGTAATCGTGTTGTTATTTTTACATTTGCTGTTATTATAATTGGAAATCCTTTTTTATGCCCTGTAACAATGTCATCCAAGTGTTCATTAACGGGCATTGCTAGTCTTGAAAATTGCACTTGGATGTCAATAAGTTTGGTACAGAAGATAGAACTGCTAAAATGCCATGCCAAAGGCCAGACAGCTGTTGTGATATTCCACCCGGTCATGTAGGAGGGGTCTCTTTGTGGAGCATCAGGGCCAATGCTGAGAAAATAAAAAGCAGCTTTAAAATCAAATATGCAAGAGCATTTGCAGATTTAGGTGCTTCTAGAATTCATCCCCCTTACTTTGCATTTATCCCTAGATCTTGAAATGTATCTGTTTTAAACTGTCTGATGCCTTCTGAAAGTCATCTTTTGCTTAAAATGCAATTGCGCAGCAAGATCAAAGAGATCATCCACCATGTAAGAGACAATTCTACTTCTTACTGCCAATTCCTGATCTATCAATAAGTAAGTCAGTGCTTGATGAAGAGGAGAAGTTTCACTACAGGGAGGTCTGAGGTGGAGGCCCCACCTGGGGGTGTTAGAGCTAAACAGGTAGATGTTGTGTGACCCAGGTAGGCTCAGGAAGGCGCTGGGCAGGAAGTCCTTGGAATTCTTGCTGGAATGATTTAACTCATGAGTTTTCCTCAAATGTGCCATAACTACTAATGTTGGTATGCAGGATGGTGTGAGATGGGTACAGAGATAAACCATTTTTATGTTAATAGTTATGTCTTTATTTTAATACTGTCTTAAAACATAGCTAGCATATCAAATTCATGATATAATCTTTCCTTTTTAAAATAAAATTATTTAAATGAACAAAATGGGTCTATTTAAAGAAAGATTTTAAGTAAATAATAGTACGGGTGGCACATAGCAGAAATCATGAAGGTATTATACAAATGATGGAATTTTGAAAAGTGTTGATTTTAGCTCACGTATGTAAATATAGGCACCGTGCTGATGGAAATCCTGTTGAGCACGTATTGTTCTTTTGGGGCAATATATCCCATAATTGAATATAGTGCTATTTTATATGTGGCTAATTTCAGAAGCTAAAACAACCATATCTATTAAATGCTATTTTATTTGATTAATAAAAATGCTAGATTGTTTTAGGATGGAATAAATATAAAATGCTAATTGGATATAAAATGCTTATTTATGTGATCATAGGCATTGCCATAAAACTATAAGACAGTTATTACTGTTTAATATTGCTTTAATTAGAAGTGCTCTTCCAAAAGTTAGAAGACAATAAGCTTCTGCTCACAGCAGTTCCTGGGGGACCAAAGTGATGCTTCAGTGAGATCAGCAGTCAGAGTGGAGCAGGGAGATCTTCCTCTTACTGAGAAGGCGTGGGGTGATGTGGCACTTTTGAAGGCCAGGGTTTCAATCTGCCACAGAGTTGCTGAATTTAACTTTAACCTTGTTGAATGTCCACTATATATCATGCTCTGTTAGGTCCCTGGGGATGTGGTGATGTTTATATTAGCCAGGACAAACACACAGAGAGTTTAAGGTTCACACAATGGAAAGTCTAGGCTTGGACTTCCAGCATAGCTGAATCCAGGTGCCCAAGCAGTGCCATGGGTGCATAGCCTCCTCCACCTCAGCTCTCCTTTTATCTCTACTCTCTCTCCGTGTGGTAGCCCCGACAACGTGAGGTCATTCACTTGATTTCAAGTCTCATAAAAAGAGGGCTTTACTCTACAACAGCTCTGACATCAGTCTTAGAATTGAGACTCATTGGCAACGCCTGCTTGTTCTGTTACATAGGGTGGGGATGGGACCACTTAGCAGGACTGAGGGTGGAGGTAAGTGTTTTCCAGAAGAAGATAGGACACCTGCTACCAGAGAAATGGGAATGGACAACATGTTCTGTCTTCAGGGGGCTCACTGGCAACCAGGGAGAAGGTACCTACAAGCAAGAGTTTAACTAATGGAAAAGGCCATTTAGGAAGGAGGTGAGAATGCACAAAGGCATGGGGATTTCAGTGAGGATGGGGCATTTTGGAAACTAAAAATTGGGGATTGCTGGTGATTGCTCTTAAGGATGGGGAAGGATAAGATAGAATCATGTTGAAAACTTCTGGGGATCAAATGAATGTGTCCTTCTATTTGGCAGACCCCTCCTCTTACCCCTGAGAGATGGAGGGAGTGGTGAATCTGCCGTATGAAGCTCAGAGGAGAGGGCTCCCCAGAGCCATCCTGCAGCAGTGCCAGCATTTTGTGCTATTGTCCCCATAGGCAAAACAGAGGGACTAAGCCACTCGTTCAACAAGTACTCACTGAGCACCTATTATGTGCCAGGTTTGTTAGTCAAATTACAGCTCTGATGCCCCTTACCTGCTGCACCACCAACAATCTACTAAGCACCTCGTAGGTACCAAGGATTCTATGAGGAGCCATAGGAGAATCAACCAAGAGAAATGGGTCTGCCCTCAAGAGGAAGTTGGGGAGAAGATGCGTGGGAGGCTGTCAGGAGCTCTGGAGAGGAGGAGGGCCCTGGAGGGTGCAGAAAACTAGAAAGTAGAAGGGCTGGGGTGCTGGAGGCTGCTCCCCTCTAAACCTCCTTTTCTCTTGCTCTTTGTTTCTCTCCTCTACTTCCCTGGAGGAGACCAGGTGACACTTAATGATGTTCAGGGGCACACTAGCACCTACCAGGGCTCAGGACCACACGTGGTCTAGAAACGTCCTTATGCCGCTCCTCTCCCACTCTCCCTGATGTTCTGTCTCAGGGGATCATTCGCCCTTGAGATCCTCTCTCCTGCACGAAGTTAATAATTTTGTTTTCTCTTCTTGTAGTCCTGCCTTTCTTCCCAAGCCCATTTTCAATTCCACTATATGGGAGGAGGGCTGATTGGTCAGCACCCGAGGTCTTAATTGTGCCAGAATTTTGTGTGTGTGTACATGTATGTGTGTGGGGGGACAGTCACTGTGGAAGGCGGGGGCAAAGTCCTTCATTTATGCTCACATAGAAAGATCCAGCCTGGTCTTTCCTCCTTCCCTCCTTGGTGAGTCTTTTAGAACAAACCCTTCCTGGGCCTGGTGGTCTCTCTCTTTCTCCTTCTACCTACAGAGGTTCTAGTCTACACTGGACCCAAGATCAGATTCACGTGTGTCTAGTTCCATGTGGCTTGTGCCTCATGTCCCAACTCAGCTTGCACCACAAACCTCTATACTGGGGATACCAGATGGCCCGTTTTTTCCCATTATCTCCTGCTCTCTCCACTGGAAGCTACAGGAAGAGGGGTGAGCAGTGGCCAGTGTCGAGCTCATCTTGGGTCTATGACTAATAGATGATCAAATGGGCATCAAAAGCTCAGCTTAATCCCCAACTTGCCCCCTCTCCTGAAGGGCCTTTGACCAAAGAGTATCCTACCTCTTCTCCCTGCTGCCAAAACAGAAACTCACAGAATGTGCCTGCATTTTCCTGGATGTTGGATGGATTAATTTATTAACATTAATGCCCCAAACAGTAGACAAAGTGTGAGCTTTATGGACAAACATTTATCACTTTAAATCCTGAGTTTGCCACAAGCCACTTATGCGGCTTTGGGCCAATTTGAGTCTCAGTTTCCTCATCTGTCCAATGGGTATAAAAATACTGACTGATCTGGTGGAGTTGGGAGAAATCCTTGAAAGTATGTGACAAGTGAATGGTACATGGGAGGATGCTGCAGAACGAGAGCTGGGGCTGGAATGGTGATCCTGTGGCAGCAGGGCTGGTCCTTGGCAGCTGCTTGCTGGTGGCTGCCTGGGGTGGTCCCACGACTTGCCGTTGCTCAGCCCATAGGACAGCTGCGGTGGGATCTTCACAGGGACATGGGGAAGGTCTCCCAGTGGAGAGCTGACTTAGCCTGGCTCGGCCCCGGGGATGATGGCTCTTCTGCTCTTGGCACCTGCCAGGGTGGGGCGGAGGGTGAACCCCAGTCACAGAGGTCTTCAGGCAGACCCAGAGCTTTTCTGCTGTGCCTGAACCTGCCTAGGTTTCGTGTCTGGGCATTGCATCCTCCTGGTCTGAAGTGCATTTGTCTCCAAGGAATTACAACTTGTCTACACCTAGTCACA
This sequence comes from Galeopterus variegatus, assembly GCF_000696425.1. Classification (NCBI taxonomy): domain Eukaryota; kingdom Metazoa; phylum Chordata; class Mammalia; order Dermoptera; family Cynocephalidae; genus Galeopterus; species Galeopterus variegatus. Next base: position 374,168 of record NW_007727464.1, on the reverse strand, counting down.
TCTTTCAGTTGGCTTAACACCTGCCAGTGACCTTTTCTTGTATTTTTATAATGTTTCATACTTTTAGTCATACTTCCACATCTATTACTTAATCCTTACCCAGCCTGGGTAGGTATTATGCCCGTTTGACAGATGAGGAAACTGAGACATGATGCCTTACTGTTGATATCCCAATTTCTGATCTCATGCTCACTCAGTTGCTCCAAGTTACCATATATGACATTCTGTCTTGCTTCCCTCTTGCTAACCCCCACCCCCCAGACTCTGCTCCTGTTCAATGCTTATATGATAATTAACACCAGGTACATCCTTTCCTTGCATATTTCCTGTTGCTTCAGTGAATCTCTAGGATTGGAGGAATTGAGTAGGAAATCAACAATTTCTTGAGAATGTGCTATGCCCCATACACTGGTAGGCAGTGAAGGTGCTGTAAAGAATTACAAGTTGTTACTATTGACACTAAGGAATTTGCAAGGGAAAGATAATCCCCTTCTGATTTCTTTCCTTCCTTTCCTCCCTTAGAACCCTGAGGTCCTTCCTAAATGACTCAGGTCTCAGGCTCAAAAGACCTTGGCTTTGAACCAAAAGAAAGAACCATGCATCTCTAGTGTCTCAGCCTTTATCTCTCTGACATTTGCTGGGGAGCCTGTTCTGAGCTGTGGCACTGACTTTGAGGAGCTCTGGGGGAAACTGGAGAGTTGGAGCTGCTGCTGTCAGCCATGCCCTCGGGTCATTTTTGGCATCATCTATCTAGGCTGGGGTCCTTCTTGCCGTGAGCATCTGGGGATGCAGTGCAGGAATCACATTTTCTTCCCCAGCCCTCAGCATTCAATTTTCCCCCAGGGATGCCGAATGACCCCGTTGCCCATGAACAGAGACATTTCTTTAGGAAATTGCTTTCCATTTCCAGCCTCCACACCTCACAGCATAGCATATTTCCCACATGTCAAGTTAAATATGCTGTTGTCTGTCCTGATTTTCTCTCTCTCTCAGGAACCGAGGCAGGCAGGGGGCTTATGCTCAGGGTTTTGTCAACCAGGGAGCCACATGGCAATTTTAGACCTTGCATTATACTCCATCAGCTGACTGTTTGCCTTTCTCTTTGCCTGTGATCTCTCAAATTCTTTTTCTCTGAACTGTCTGCTGTTCTGGACATCCTCATTGGGCTTCTGTGTACAGAACTCATCTGCTGTTGCCCATGTGTCTTTCCAGCAGCTGTGGGGAGAGCTGTGTAAGAAGGAGTGGGCGGTCTTAGCAGGTCCATTGTTGACGTCTGCCTTGGTCATGACAAGGAAAAGTGGTTGTAGGGTTTGGGGGGCTGCATATCTATCTGCTATTCATATTCAGGTGTGAAGAGGGGATGAAGAGCCTCCCGGCTACAGGTCTCTGTAGCTGTTTGGATAGTAGACAGGTACTTTAATAGAAGGCACTGTTTTGGCAATTGCCAATGTTTAATTTCCTGTAGCCTAGATTTTTTTAACTGCACCTCATGTATACAGAATTGGATTAATCCTAATTCTTTCCATGACATAATATTATCATTGTCCCTTCTATTTATTAAAAAATATAATAAACACTTGTGAACCCACAACTCAAACCAAGAATAGTATATTACCAATAACCTACATCTACCCATGACTCCTGCTGCATCACATCGGCCTCCCTTAACCCACAGAGGTGCCCGTGAAGAGTGGGTAACTTCCCTAAATCAAGGCCAGGCCAGGACACTGACGCTCTCCCTTCCAGCTTCAGGAACTGCATGGGCCCTTCTCATCAGTGTCCCACCACCTGTCCTGGCCTGGACCGGAGTGGACTTAGGGTCTGACAGCAGCGTTTGCTCAGCTGATTTTCTGACTCGTATTCTAGTCACACACAGAGGCTACACAAAATCTAAATAGGTTTCTGGAAACCTTGAGGCCAAGTGTAAAATGAGATTAACTCTGATGGGAACAGCAGGAGCTTTAGACTCAGTTTTTCTCTCTGCCTGGACTTTGTGATTCTTTTTTGTTCTGAATCCTCCAGTGATCCCATTATGTTTGCCTGTCCCCATGGCCTACCCGGCCTGGGGACAGACTCGTTGCTGGTGCCAACCTTTTGGAGAGGTGCTGTCTCCAGGCACCAGGCACTTGAGGCAGTCTCTGTGGTGATGGCCTCAGGTGTCCTGAAGTTTTCTAATCCTGACTCCTGGGGAACCTGGGGATGGGGAATAAATACAGCACCCACAGCTGCCTGCCTCTGGCTCAGGGTTGTTTCTTCCCCTGTGCAGCTCTTTAAGGATGAATCCGAGTTGTGATTGGGTCCCCTGTGGTTCTCTACTCGGTCAGAGAAGGAGCAGCTGTTCTGAGGGCCTCAGATGGATCTCAGATTTGCCTGGGAGGGACGGGACTAATTAGCATAGTGTTTCTGATACATCTCAGTAAGCTCTGATGCTCTGACTTGCAACCCTACACCAAGTTGGAGACAGACAGTTATTTATTTATTTAACTTCCATTAAATATGAAGTTAAACATGAGAAAGCACAACATTAAAGTAGATGTTCCTGTTTCATTCTCTGTGTGAACTGTATGTATAGAAAATTTTAAATTCTGGATCTTCCCTTCTTCCCTTTTCTCTGAGATCTCTGTTGTCACCCAAATGGAAGGAAAGAGACAATATGTCTGAGTGTTCACAACGTGCTGATCACTTTGATGGGCACTTACATTATCGTCTTCTTTTAGCTTCTCAGCAGTGCCGTGGGGCTAGCAATGGTTAACAACATAATTGCATTTGTGAATGAGGAAACTCAGCCTCAGAGTTTGCTGTTTGCCTTTAATCAGGACAGTATAAAAGGTTTCTAACATATAGTGGGCACTCAGAGGATATTACCTTGGGTAGTGCATGAGGGCGGACAAAGGACCCTGTTAGCTGGGTGGCCTTGAGGAAGCTAGTACTCATCTTGGAAAGTTGTTAGGACAAATGAGGTAATGTACATGTGAAATGTTAAGGTCAGTGCCTGGCACATAGTATTCACTCATTAAATATTAGCTACAAATGAAATGATAGACAATAAGTCATAATAGTCAATAAATAACACAATTGTGAATAATATAATAAATATTGCAATTATCACCTTACTCAGTCATGATCCATAAAGCAGGGATTGCCCAAATGGAGAGGTCAGATGGGTAACTTAACAGAGTGTCAGGGCCCAGATGAGTATTGTTTCTACCGTGGTCTGTAGATTGTCCCATCTCAGTGGTCCTCATTGGACAGTGGCAATGAGAAGCATGCCTAAGAGCTGAGCTATTCTCGTGTGATCTTTGGGTGTTGTCAGGGTGTGGTGCTTGATCTGGTACAGCAGCCCAGGTTTTTCATCTTGTTTTTCCCCGGCCTGCATTATCTTTTATTACTACAGTTTCCTATCCTGTGCTATCTCTTATCTTGCCCAGGAGACAGGAAAACCTACATCCTGAGTCTTCATCCCTGTCTTTTTATCTTCCACACTGACCTAGGGCTTGTAAGCCTAGAAGTTCAGTATTAAGTGCCTTTATTTTAGGGTTCTGCAGTTGTTGGCATGTGTCTTCATTTGGGGGGGTGATAAATGAAAAGGGTCGTTAGGATGCAAGGACGGCTGGGAGAGGCACACAGATAACACTTCAAAACATCTTGCCTCACTGTAGAAGGCCTACAGTGTTGGTTTATTGTTCTCATTTTGGATGCGCAGAAACTGAATCTCAGAGGCGTAAGGTCACTTACCAATAACACCACTTACTCATTCAGTAAATGAGGAGGCTGAGGATCAACTCGAGTCTGACTGAGGTCAAAACACAGTACAACTCTGGTTACACATACATTAGACCACTTGGCTATTTCCCACATGTCTCTTGTGCTCTTTCCTCTTTTCTTCTCCATTCTTTTTCCTCTTTGCAATTTAGTGTAGCTATCTACTAATCTTGTCTTCTGCTGTGTGCAGTTTCCTGTTAAATATACCTGATGAGTTCTTAACATAATACACTGTGTATTTTGGTTCCAAAATGCCTTTTAAAACTCTTTATAAAATAAGTTCTAATGCAATTTTATTTTTATCAATTTAAAAGTTTTAGAGTTTCTTTAACATGTTAATCACAATTATTTTAAAGTTCTTGTTGCCGTCTTCACCAATATCTGGATCATCTGTGGCTCTATTTCTATGATCTTTCTTCCCTTGGTTATTGGTCAAATTTTCCTGCCTCTTTGTGTCCTTCTTTTTAATTGTGTCCTGATCATTGCATATAAAAAACTGTAGAGATGGCTAATATTATTTTCCACCAGAGAGAGCTCTCCCTTTCCTCTGTTAGGCAGATAGAGTGAGGAAATGATAATCTCAATTCGATAAAAAATAGACACTCGTATTCTGTACACTAATCAGTGCTCACTGCCTCTTTGAGTTTTCCATAGTCAGGTAGCTTTCATTGAAATTTCTCTTACACCAATTAATTAGACAAATGCCTTTATTAAAATGCAGTCTTTTTGTTTATTTACAGAATTAAAACCAAAAGAGAGAGATAATGATCAGTTCAAAGGTGGCTTTCTTAATGTAAACAGATCACTTATCTGACCTTGGTTTCCATTTATGACAGGTATCATCTGGAAAGGTGCAGACATTGATGAGGCGAATGTGGGAGAAGTCAATGAAATACACCTGTGGCCATCTGAATCCCAATGGGGAAACCCCCATACAGTTATTGTCACCAAGAACCATTAGCAGGGGACAGCAGGGTAGGCATACTTGATAGGTCCTTCTTTATGGAGTCTTTCTGATGTTGGGGTCCTCTCAGGGAGCTAGTTCTTTGCTGTTCTAGTAATTCGCTAACACAGTGAAGTTATTCATGAGGGAGCAAAGATTTGGAGAAGATATCTGAATTGGAAAGAGAGAAAATTTTTGGTCAGGAAGATCTGGTTTCTAGTCCCTTCAATCCAGGTAAAATCCAGTGCAAGGGACTTCTTGTGCTAATTTAGTTGTTAGCTTTGGCCATTTCACAAAAAAAATCACACTGATTTGTTTGCTGCAGCTCCATGGTATTACTGGGTGCCAAGCAAAGTATAGAAATTGCAGAAAGCTTCCTATCCATTCTGTAGTGGGCACTATTGTGCCATTCTACATATATTGGCCATATCATATGCCCCTTCTGTTAGTCCATTGGGATCCAAGTTTATGGTTCATAAACAAATGCTGTTACATCAGGTGGCCTTTATCTCCTATGGCCATTGTAGGCTAAGGAAGAGAGAATGGTATCCCTGAATATTACCCCCAATAAGGGTAAATTAACTTAAACTAAGCCCTGGGAACCCAAGAGTAAAGGAGCTAAGCACTACAGACCTTGGCATGGGGGTGGGGTTTGTGGTCAGGCAGTTCTGAGGAGCACATTGTCTTATGACTCCTTGGCCATCGGGTGGCCTCCGACACACTCATGCTGGACGTGGTCTCAGTCCTAAACCATACGCAGGGACTGAGACTTATTTTTCCCCCTCTCCTCACTCCAGATCCTTGAAACTTGTGATTATTGATTTTCCTGTTGTCAGTCTCTCCACATTTACGGTTGCTCTGTGATGACCTTGGCTTCCCTCCATCTTTGGTGTTGATCCAGCCTCTGGCTACAGTTCCTCAGACTGCCCGAAAGAGTCCTAGCAGGCCCCCAGATCTACTGTCACCCTCTGCCCACCAGGACTTACACACAGAGCCCCATCTGGCTTTCTTTGTGTCTCCAAAGCCTTTTACCTGATAGCCTAATATGTGCTCATCCCTAAACTGAGTATGTGGAAGTGAAAAAAAATTCTTGCCATTGAGAAGCTAATTCTACCTGAGGAGACAAAAGTTTCCCCATTCTTAACCAGATGGGACTATATTTAAATAAGTGCTAAATGGCGTGGTGCTGGCGGTTGCTAGAGAAAGTCTGACATGAGAAAAGTTCATGTAGTTTGAAGGAAAAGAAGTAGTTGTTGACCTGGGGTGTGGCTTCTGGCTCATTTCTCAACTTTGGCCAGTGTCATCATCAACTGGCAAGGTGTGTGGCAAACAGCAATGACAAAAAATGAAATGCTCAACAGAATTGAAGAAAGGTGCCCACCCGCACATACTAGAATGGTGATCACCAATACTCTAATGTTGACAGCGCGGTCTGGACAATATTCTATATTTGATCTAGTCTAAGAATTAACATTAGGTTCATTCATCCTACCATTAAGATTAGCAAACTAATGGTTCAGGAGCCAGAGCTGATACATTGATATTCAATATAACATACACATTTTTGAAAAAACAGCTCCCAGTTCAATCTGCATTGGGGTTTTGTGGTTTCTCAGTGGGGTTTCCACTGAATCCCTGAGTGTTAATGAGAATATGATATTCATGAGCAGAGAAAGAAACTGACCCATGACTTTAAATCAAATTAGAAATTTGTGTGTGTGTGTGTAAAATACTTTGTTTTATTTTTTCTGAAAAAATTAAATTGCAAGAGGGCCGGCCCGGTGGCGTACTGCTACAGTGCGCCGCTTGGGAGCGCGGCGGTGCTCCCGCCGAGGGTTCGGATCCCACATACAGACTGGTTCCCGCTCACTGGCTGAGCGAGGTGCGGGCGCAACACCGAGGGTTGCGATCCCATTGCCGGTCCCGGTCCAGTACGGGCGCGACACTGAGGGTTGCGATCTGTTGCCGGACACGAAAAAAGACAAAAAGGAAAAAAAAAATTAAATTGCAAGAAAAATACTTTTGGCCACAGATTTTATAATAATCTTCTTCCCACAATATAAAATAACCTTATGAAAACTTCAAAGCCTGGTTTTTTAAGACACTTACCAGGCTTTTCTCAGTATGTGAATCCTCTAGCAGAGAGGACGCTCCTTGGTCTGTATGCAAATGCCCATGGACATGCTGGTTCTGCACAGCCTCCCTCAAATCTCTTGGGACCTCTGCAGGCACCAGGGGACCCACTCTGGACCTCTCTGGCTAGCTGTGTGGTGCTTCATCAGGCTTTCCCCATGGCACTTCTCCCCTAACTGTGACCTAGTACACTGGTGTTTTCTAAGTAAGCTTGGTCCCCTCCACTGTCTCCTGAATTTGTGTTCCCACACCTCTTTCCAGCTGTGTGATACTTGCTATGTCATTTATTTTGTGTGCCCCATTTTTCCCATTTGTAAATGAAAACACTCCTCACTACTAATAAGAATATTGGGAGGATCATTTGTAATTTTTTTAAAGTGTAGTGTCTGGTATATTACAGACACAATAAATAGTAGCTCTATCAGAAAGGACTAGGATAAAATGAATGAGACACTAGTCTCAGCCACAAAATTTAAGGAGGCACCCCCACAAAAAATAAAACAACACTCAGAAATCAAGATAAATAATATTTAATGCAATGTTTTAGAAAATCAACATTAGTGAAAAAATCCATGATGGGCAGTGTTAACATTTCAAATAAATACAGGATCAGCATTGCTGATTTTTCCTTTTGCCTCAGGCTCTGATATGGTGCAGCATGGCACTGGTAGTGATGGTAGTTATTGCCATCTGGCCCACCAAGTGGTTGCTCTTCCTCTGTCACCCACTAGGGATCTGAAAATGAGGCGGGATAGGGTGAGAAATTGTCTTTCAGGGATGTTTCAACAAGCTGTTGGGCTTGCTGAAGAAATGGCACTCAGAAAACCATGGGTGTGTCCAGGAGTAGACAGGCTTGAGTTGAGACTGAATAATTGGTGCAAGCGCAGGCCAAGGCCTGATTAGAAGGTGTGGAGAAAGGGCACAGGGGAGCGGGAGAGGCAGGTGTGCTGGCAGCTGGTGTGGTCAGCACAGGCATGGGGATACCCATGGAGGCTGCTGGCCAGGGCTGTGTGCTGATGTGCAGGCAGCCTCTTCCAGTCCCCCAGCCCATCCCCATTTCGTTTGGAGTTTGTAGTAACCCAATTACAAGAATGAAGTTGGGTCTTCTGAAATTGGAATTTAACTCATTCCCTTATTTGTGCCACCAGCAATTTTGAAAAGGAGAAAGACAACAGTTGAACCAATGTGAGGATTCCATCCACCACTCCACTCAGCGGGGAGCCCAGGGTGAGCTTGCAGGGGGTGGTGGGTGGCTCAGCCTGGCTCTCCCCTTGGTGGGCCTCGGTTCCTGTGCACTGACCACGGTGTGAGAACCTTGCACTGCTGAGTGTGCTCCTCATGTTTGTTGCTCGTGTGTGCATGTCTGAGATGGTGCATCATAGTAACTCTGTGTGTGCCGGGTACCCACTTCCTCTGGCTTTTAACAGGAGAATGAATGATCATGTCTAGTGGTGGAGGAGAGGTGCTGGCTGGTTCTGTAGGTATCTTCTGGGCAATTGAAGGGATTTCCTGGAGGTAACTTGGACTACCCATGATTTTCTCATCATGTGCTAATTGAGAACTTAACCTTTGAGTAAGACACAAATTTTCTATTTTATACATTCATCTACTCATTTATCTGCCGGTAGTCACTGAATGAAGGCTCTGGGTCAGACACTATGTCAGCCACAGGAACACCAAGCCTCCTAGTAAGACAGGGTTCATATTCCAGTGGGGAATAACCACATGTAAGCAGCTGAGTCCAGCACAGAGTGAGTAGTGTTCAGGGCATGGTTCTGTGGGGTGATGGCCTCTCTTCTTTCCCACGTCCTTGAGTTTGTCCCATGAATGTCCCATGCTTCTTCAAGGGCACAGCTGTGAGCTATTCGATTGTCCTCAGGACCTACATCCTAGCTCTTTGCAGTGGCCTGTGTGACCACGCCCTAGGCATCCTTTTCGCTTTGGCTGGTACTCCAAGGCTCAGGTCGCCTCCTGCTCCTTGCAGACTGCCTTTCCTGATCTTTTCAGTCAACCATGAACGCCTTCTGTGCTGTGCTGAGGAGGCTGCAGCCTGGTGTGTGAGGTGACACCAAGAAGGTGAGAGCCACATGCTTGTAGGGGCCCTGGGAGGCTGTGTGGGATACGACAGCTGTTCTTGCAATTTACGGGGGTCCCATGGGGCCCGCGTTCCACCATTTGGCCAACTCTCCGCAGCACCTGCTCTCTGCCTTCCTCAACTCTGCCAGGATCAGAGTCAATCTTTGCCTCCGTCAGGGCTTCCAGAGTTTCAAAGTTAACAGAATTTTCCTAATGATATGAACAATCAGAGGATTATAATTTGGCTGCAGAGGGACATCAGAGAGTCGGTAGTGTTATTTGCCCGGCACATGCTTTTAGTGATGGTGACGATGGAGCTGGCTGTGTTTCTGCTCAGCCACTGGCTTGATTATTCAAGGCCACATTCTCTATTATGCTGAAACATTGGAGAAATATGGATGATACAGTCACTCCAGAAATTGATCCAAATGGCATTTGTTTTCCAGATTTTCTCAAATATTGAATTGTTTGGCATACATAGGCATTTTCAATGTAATTTTTTGGCATCATACAAACATAGCTTTGTTGACTTCATTTTTGCATCAATGTAAATGTCTTCCTTTACTAATATTTAACTAATGTACCATGTTCCAGATAGCTGAATAAATAAGAAATATGGAATGAATTTGCATTGAATAAATGTTGGCTGACATTGAGGAAAGCTTTATCTCTCCTCAATGTTTATAGGAGGAATGTTTCCTGTCCATTGTATTTATCCAGCCATGCCATTTTCTATTCTTTCCTGAAGTCCCATTTTCTGATTACAAGTGTTGAACTTTAAAACTGACCTTGGCAAGTCGTTCCTTGCTTTGGATAGATTTTCGTATTTATTCCTTTTTACTGTGCAAGTAATTCATGTGCATTATACAAAAATTAGATAGTTCAGATAAGCAGACATGGAAAAGAATTTACAATTACCAGTATCCCATCACCTAGGAATATGAATGTGAACGATTCGTTTGGTGTTTATCTGTTTAGATATATTTATTTGCCATTCATTCAATGAATATTTATTGAATTCCTATTTTGTGCTCAATACATGCTATCATCCTATACATATTCTTTGAGACCTGCTTATTTCTCCTAGACATGCACATCTTTCCAAGCCAGTAAATGTGTGCTTACATTGTCTTTTAAAATGTTTTTCACATGTAAGGGCATATTGGCATATCTTGTTGCTGTTTTTAAGATTTTGTTGTTGTAAGCTTTTGTTAGAAAAATTGCTGCAACAAATGTCACTGCAAATATTTCTTTGCATGCTTATTGGATTGGTTTGGAAAGATTTTCATATGTATTTACTTTCAAATTACAAAAGAAGATATAGAATCTACTTATATCCCTTTCACAAAAATGCACCAATGTTCATGAGTCTCTAGTAATGAAATTGCTGTCAGCAATGGGTTTTCACCCATGCTGTTGTTCCTACCCAGACTGTGCTTCATGAGGCTCACGTTTGATCATCCTTCAGTTTCAGTTTGAATGTGACATTCCAAGTAGGGTCTTTTCCTGACCCTCCCTCAGACTACGTTAGTGTTATTCGTGCTCTCCCCCCAGCCCTCTGTAATGCCTACGCTTCTGTCCTACTAAGATCACTGGATACAGGGATGCTGTCTCTGTGGCTCACTGCTCTCTTTCCAACCAATTGGCATGGTGCTTGGCCCGTAAATATTTGTTGAATGCATGAAAGTGACTGTTCATGGTTGGAACCTTGTGCTTTCCTTTGGTTTTTACCTCTGTCTTTTGGGAGATTTCTATATCTGCCATGAATTAGGAGGTCTTGGTTTTACTCTTTGTGTTTGTGTGGAGACTTTTATGTCTCAAACAAGATGAGAAAATATTGACTCACATAACTGGAACTTCCAGAGGTATGACTGCCTTCAGGCATGGCTGGATTTGTGTGCTTGGTGGTGTTCCCAGAACTCATCTTTGCATTGCTAGAGCTGGCTTTCCTCTAAGCCAACCCCAGTTTCTGGAAGGTGCTCCTCGGTGGTGTGAAGGGGATGACCTGCCATTGCTCCAGGTTCACATCTTGCCTTTTTCCTGATGATTCCATCATACATCCTAGGAGGATTCTGAAGGGCCTGACTAGGTCACAGCCCCTTCCCTGAACCTCCTCCTGCACCCAGGAAGATGGGGTCCCACAGGGAACCAGAAGGAAGGAGAGGCAGACAGAATCGATGGCTCCCACTGTCTGCTGCACTCCAGAATTGTGAGGTCTTTAGCACGCCAGGCCTCTTGGAGCCTTGCTTTGTTGTTGTTGATGTTGTGATGTAGAAAGTTTAAAAAGTAACACTGGCTTTACTGTTGTGAGCACACAGTGAAATAATGGATGTGAAAGTGCTTCGGCAATTGTAAGACAAGTTGCAAAAAATAAGGGCTCTTCATATTCTGACGTTGACAGTCCCTTTGTCTTTATGCCTCAGGAGTGTCTGAGTGGCCTGTGTGTTCTGGGGTTACAGTGGGCTTCAGACAGAGGGGTGGAGTCTGAGCTCTGGAAGAGTCAGGTTTCGCCCCCCTCCCACCCCCCCACCTGCAGAAGGGGATGTCACTGCAGTCACCGTGCGAGGTGAGCTGACCTTAGCACGTGTGCTGCTTCTACAGATACTCTTAGACATACCCAGGGACCCACTAGAGGGCTCTGGGCCGGAGCCATGGTGCTGTTAGCCTGACACCTTGTTAGGGAGCAGTGTTTCCAGGAATCTATAATCCTTTGATTGGTGTTTTATCTACATAGTGACAAGCATGGTGGTGTTAGTGTCAGGTCTGTTACAGCTCCTGTGCTGGTGTTTTGGGAGGTGTCTGGCTTTAGAAAAGAGCGCGCAGCAGAGGGCCGGGGGAGATGGTAATTCTCTGTTTCCAGGACGTGCAGCCTTGACAAACAGCTCCTCCAACCTCATTTCTCTTTACCTCACATGACCGCTCTGCCTGTTCTTTGCTGTGTGACTTCAGACCAGCTGCCAAATCTCCCTGAATCTCAGAATACATTCTCTGTAAAACTGTCCCAACTGTGCACTTTAAAATGAGATAATGCACAGATGCCACCTGGCCCAGGGCTTAGTCTGTAGTGTCTGTTTAACCAGCAACTTCTCCCGCTCTTTGTTTTGGATCCCAAGGATCTAGATCTGGAGGGCACTTCTTAGAGTGCGTGAGTAGAGAGCAGTGCGTGGAGACGTGGGTGATGTGGAAGCAAGGCTGTTTGCCAAATGTTGCAATAGCTTTCTTCTGAGGTTTTTGCAACCCAAATATATAAACTGCATATGTGAACACACCGTGCTACATCACAGACATCCCAATGCTTAAGTGTAAAGTTTTAATTTAAGAAAATTTAATTGCAAAACACTAAAAATAATCAGAAACATAAATATCAGAGCAGGCCTGTCATAATCACCAAACTCAAAATTGTAACTGAAAAGAGTAGAAGATAACTGTAGAAAATGTACCAGTTGAACAAATAAGCTGACTCTCCCAGACGTCACCAGCCTGTGCTAGAGGTGGGCAGGTTGCACGTGTGCCTTGAATGCCCAAATCACTAAAGTCTGAGCCTTCCTCCAGCTGACTGGTCAGAGCTCAGCCCCATGCCATGGCTCCCTCCCCAAGTGTTTCTATGACTCCATAGGGAGTGCTGACATTGACACCAACCAGTGCCAGTCACCCTCATCCCTCTGTTCTGGCCTCTTCCTGAATGGAAAGCTACTTTCTTCCAACAAAGTGCCATCTTCCCTTCCACAGGTAAGAGCATCAGTCCTTTCTCTCTGTCACTGTGAGTGTGTAAGGCTGTGATGAGGTCAGTACTGCCTGGGGCGACAGTGGTGGGACAGTTAATATCCTTACCTAAGAAGGCCATACTTAAAGGAGGCACCTGCACAGGTGGCAAGCCAGTGGTCCTTTGGGGATCCAGGGTTTAGGATCCAGTGTTGAGAGCCTCTGATGGTGGGAGGGTGCAGTTTTAAGTAGGGGCTTTGGGATGGTCTCAGTGGGAAAGAGACGTTGAGCTGAAGAAGGGAAGGGAGCGACCCAGAGGAGGAGGGGGTCAGGGAGTGAAGTGGAGGAGATCAGGGAGTGACCCAAAGGAGGTGAGTGAGTGAGCCAAGTGGGTATGGGGGGGAGAGCATCCAGCAAATGGAATGGCGAATGTGGGGCAGGGAGATCATGCAGGGCATTGTGGCCATTGTAAAAACTTTGGATTTACTCTGAGTGAGATGGGGGTCATTGCAGAGTTTTGAGTAGAGGAATGACTTCACCTGGTTCAGGTATGAAATGAGCACTTTGCCTATTGTCAGTAACTGTGAAGTGTCTGCTTATAAGCTAACAAGTTTCCTGGCATGGTTTCACAGGTGCTTGCAGAGACATGAGACTCCTGCTCAGAGACAAAGGAATTTGTTATTCACAGTACAGAAGGCAGCCTGAGCCTCTTATTCACATCCACTCCCCTTGCTCCCCAATAGAGTTTGGATGTGTTGTCCCCACAAACTCATGTGGAAATCTGATCCCCAATGTGGCAGTGCTCAAAGCTGTTTGGGTCATTGGGGTGGTGATGGATCCCTCATGAATGGATTAATGCTCTCTTATGGAGGGGAGGGGAACGGGGGCGGGTAGTGAGTGAGATCTTGCTCTATTAGTTCCTGTGAGAGCTGGTTGTTTAAAAGACCCTGGCATCCCCTCTCTCTCTCTTGCTTCCTCTTGCCATGTGATCTTGCACCCGCCGGCTGCCTGCTGCTTTCCTCCATGAGTAGAAGCAGCCTGAGGCCTACGCCAGATGTAGCTGTCCCAGAATCATGAGCCAAATAAACCACTGTTTTTTATAAATTACCCAGTTACAGGTATTCTGTTATAGCAACACAAAATGGACTAATACAGAAAATTGGTACCAGGAGTGGGGCTGCAATGGACTTTGGCACCCAACCCCCACACCCAATGCAGAAGACATTGAACATGGAGTCAAGGTACATGATTCACCAACTTTGAGATTTAATGCCTGCCCTGCTGGGTTTTGGATTTGTTTGAGACCTGTTACCCCTCTTTTGGCCTATTTCTCCTTTGTTGAATAGGAACATTTACCCTATGCATGTCCCACCATTGAATATTAGAAGTAGATAACTTGTTTTGACTTCACAGATGGGACTTGGAACTTTGGACTTTTGAGTTGAAATAAATGTGTTTGCTTATGAAAAGGACATGAGTTTTGGGGGGCCAGGGGTGGAATGTAGTGGATTGAATTATGTCCCCCCCAAACTCACTGAAGCTTGAATTGTGTCCCCAAAGTTTTATGTATTAGAAACTTGGCCCCGACTCTGACTGTTAAGAGAGTGTAAAATCCTATTATGGTAATTGAAAGGTGGAGCCTTGAAGATGTGCTTGAATTGTAGGTTCATGCCATAGTGAATGGATTAAAAATTGGTGGTCAGGGATGTAGTTCTGAGGGTTTTATTTTATTGTAGTTATTTATTCATTTGATAATTAAGAGATTTTATTTTTGCTTTATTTTATTTGTGAAAAGAAAACAAAATGGGATCAATCTGTTTTAATGTGCTGTACATTATTTGTAAGCTGTTTTTTTTTTTTTTGCTAAAATGGGTTTATTCTGGTTTTGTCTTTACTAATTTTTTATTTTAATTTATCAATACACAATGTAGTCGATTTTCATGTCCCTTTACCAATTCCTCCTACCCCCTTCCCCCCATCAACATCGTATCTGTTCACTTGTCTTAACAGGTTCAAGGAATTGTTGTGATTGTTGTGCCTTCTTCCCCCCAACCCCATTTATTTTTTTGTATATTTATTTTTTTATTTAGTTTTCGCTCCCACAAATAAGTGAGAACATGCAGTATTTCTCTTTCTGTGCCTGGATTATTTCACTTAAGATAATTTTCTCTAAGTCCATCCGTGTCGCTGTGAATGGTAGTATTTCATTATTTTTTACAGCAGAGTAGTATTCCATTGTGTAGATATACCACATTTTCCTTATCCACTCATCTGATGATGGGCATTTAGGCTGCTTCTGACTCTTGGCTATTGTAAATAGCGCTGCAATAAACATGGAAGTACAGGTATCCCTTTGGCATGATGATTTCCATTCCTCTGAGTATATACCCAAAAGTGGAATAGCTAGGTCTTATGGTAGATCTATCTGTAATGTTTGAGGAACCTCCATACCGTTTTCCATAGATGCTGTACCATTTTGCAGTCCCACCAACAGTGTAGGAGGGTTCTTTTTTCTCTACAACCTCGCCAGCATTTATCATTCTCAGTCTTTTGGATATTAGCCGTCCTAACTCAAGCGAGATGTTATCTCAAGGTGATTTTGATTTGCGTTTCCTGAATTCTGAGCGATGTTGAGTATTTTTTCATGTGCCTGATGGCCATTGGTATATCTTCCTTTGAGAAATGCCTTTTCAGCTCCCTTGCCCATTTCTTAATTGGGTTATTTGTTTTTTTGCTGTTAAGTTGTTTGAGTTACTTGTATATTCTGGATATTAATCCTTTGTCAGATGTATATTTTGCAAATATTTTCTCCCACTCTGTTGGTTGTCTTTTTGCTCTGTTTATTGTTTCTTTTGCTGTGCAGAAATTTTTTAGTTTGCTATAATCCCATTTGTTTATTTTACCTTTGGTTTCCTGTGCTTTTGGGGTCATATTCATAAAGTCTGTACCCAATCCAACTTTCCGGATTTCCCTTATGTTTTCTTTAAGGAATTTTATTGCTTCAGGATGTGTATTTAATTCTTTAGTCCATTTTGAACTCAAAAAAAAAAATCAACTATTTTGGCGTATGGTGAGAAGTGTGAGTCTAATTTCATTCTCCTACATATGAATGTCCAATTTTCCCAGCACCATTTGCTGAAGAGGCAGTCTTTTCCCCAGTGTGTAGATTTGGTGCCTTTGTTGAAGATCAGATTAAGAAAGTGTAAAATCCTATTATGGTAATTGAAATGTGAAGGCTTGAAGATGTGATTAGGTTCTCAGACCACGCCATAGTGAATGGATTAAAAATGGTGGTCAGGGGTGTGGTTCTGAAGGCTTTAAATGTTTCTCTCTCTCTCTCCACTCTCTGCTCCACCATTTCATAATGTGATAGTGTGCCAACACAAAGGCCTATACTAGCTGTGTCCCCTGGACTTTGGATGTCCAAGCCTCAGAAACCGTAAGCAATAAATTTCATTTCTTTATAAATTACCCAGCTCTGTGTATTTTGTTATAAGCAACAAAAACAGACTAATACACTCACCATGTCCTGTGGGGTGATTTGGAGCAGCCCAGTGGGTCTGTGTCACTTAGGAAGCTCCCAGTCTTATAAAGAGCTATTAGCAAACCTGTCCAAAAGTTGCCCTGGAATAAGACAATATGTTTATAGTACATCTTTCCTGGACAGAGGGCATATTGAAGAAACAATATGCCCTCTGTCCAGGAAAGATGTACTATTTCTATCTTCCAAGGCTGTTTGTATATAAACATCCTTGAAAAGATAATCCAAGACAAATGTTGTCACAAGACAGGCAGAGATCCGTGGAGCACTGCCCCCGACACTGTGATGACTATGATGTGGGAGGAGGTGGGATTACCGGAAGACCCCTCGGGGGCTGCTGCGGTCACCTGCGAAAGAGACAACAGTGCTAGATGAAGGTCATAGCACTGCGGATGTTGGAAAACAGAAGCCAAATTCTGAGTGTACCTTGGAGGGAAGGTCGACAGGGTCTCCTGACAGATTGGACGAACCATGTCTGCGCCGTGATTAACAAAATCCTTTGTCTCTGACCAGGAGTCTTATGTCTCTGCTAGCATCTGTGAAACTGCAGCAGGCTAACTTGTTATCTTGCAAGCAGACCCTTCACAGAAAGCGGGAGGAGGACTGCAAGATTTGGGGCCTGGGAAATGGAAGAATGGAATTTCTGTCAACCCAGCTGGGGAACACGATGGGAGGAACAGGTTTGGGTGGAAAGATCAGTAATTCTGGACAAAATGAGTCTAATTTAGTTGTTAGTGAATGGCTCAGAAGCAAGGCTGAGCAAACTGGGCCCAGGGCCCATTGACCACGCCTGGCTGCCTGGGCAGGTGCCGTTGTGATTGTGGTGCTGGCCAATCTGGTCAGGGAGGGGACAACTCCGTGCTCACAGCCGCTGCTCTCTCTTTCTGCCACTTGCACTGTCATGCCATGGTGGTTGACTTTCTCTTTTAGTTCCCCACTCAGGAACATTACCCAGCATCTGCCCCAGGCTAGGCCCTTCTGGAACACTGAGCTGAGAAGGACAGTCACAGCCTCCAAGAGTACCCCAGCCCAGAGGGGCAGCCAGATAAGCATCAGCAGTCACTATACAGGGGCACATAGGCTGTTATGCAGGTGCAGAAGCCGAGAGGGCTCCCTAGACAGGGTAGTGGCATGTGCAGAGGCTTTGAGGGGATAAGAGCTTAGCCCTTTCAAGAGCCTCAGGGTCTGAAGATTACTTGAGTAAAGGAGGTTGCAAGAGATGCAGAGGGCTGGGGCGGGCCTTGGAATGCCTCAATATGCCAGCTTAAGAAATCCAGCAGACCGGTCATTTTCAAACTGTGACTCAAGACCCTTGATTGGCTATACATTCAATTCAGTGGGATATGAGTAGCATTTTTTAAAAATGGGATGGGGTGGGGTAGGAGTGGGAATAGGAATAGAAATTGAACAGAATGGAATGTGAGAGCCCCGCGTATAGATAGGGCACTCTCTCATGAAAGTTGTTTTTCAGGTCTGTGCCTGTGTGTCCTGGTCCCATGTTGTTAATGTCTGGAAGTCCTGATGTATGCTCTCAGCCCATGACGTACGTGTTGATTTGACCCCTCAGCCCTGGGAATGTCCTGAGCCCGGGCAAGCAGCTTCCAGGCACTGACTGGCTCCTGCTTAAGCTGCTGCCCCATATGGAGGTCATTGTTTCGAGAAACGTGCTGTGATGTGGAACAGTTGGGAAGTGCTGGTAGGAGGGGTGGTCATCAAAGGGTTCTGAGGGCAAGGAGGGTGGGCTGCATAGACACAGCTGCAAGAGAGAAGAGGGCCCAGAAAAGACTGGACCTGGACACAGTGATGCCATGACAACACTCCTGATGCTGCCCTTCTGGGAGCATTGACCACTGGTTCTGACATCAGACTCCCCTTGTGCAGTTTCCCAAGGGGCCTGAGCTGGGCCACTTCCCCCCATCTCCGGGGCACACGGGTAGGGTTGTGCATGCAGGGGAGCCCACAGAGGCTCCAGATACTGTGCAGCTGGATGGACAGAGGTGCCTGCTGGCCTCTGGATCCTCGGAGCTGGGGTGCAGTGACTCCTTCCGAGGATGGCGGAGGGAGGTGGCATTCCAGAGGCAGATCTGGAGTGCGATTTTCTTCATGGCTGTCTCCTGCTCAGTGGTTGGCCACAGGTCTGACCAGGCCTTTCCTTCTACCTACAAGTGACAGGGACAGGAGTCCCGAGGTGGAGCCCATGTCAGGGCTTGGGAGCTACTTTATTGCCTCATCCTGGATTATTTATGAACACGCAGCCTACACCAGAGATTGTTTGCCTGAACAGCTCTGACAGTGGGGAGATACCATCTTGGTGCCTCTGCACACCAGACCAAGTACAGTCTAGTTTTGCTTTCTTTGTTTTTTTAAGGAAGGAAGGCATAGAGTGACTTGCTCTTTTGAGGCTGAGAAATGAATATGAAATGATAAAGCATAACTTCAGGGCACCCCTTTTCTCCACATTTTTTAAGGAAGAAGTTGTCATTCTCTCCTCACATGCCATGGCAGTGGCTGAGCCTTCACTGTGGTTTATGCCTCTGGAGGATGCTGTTAGTCTGGCATATGCTTCCATTCAGACTTCCCTGACTGCCAGATGAATGTCCACTTGCAGTTGTATGTGATGCTTCTCTAAGTGAGTCCTCAGGTTTGAGGGGACGCATTTTGCCATTACTCTGGGAATAGAAATATTTCTGGCAGTCTTTGCTAATGGGAGTCCCTCTGGTGCACAAGGGGTTTGCTGTAATAAGAAACTTGTACAGAAGATGGGCAGGCGTTTGACCCGAGTAAGCAGCCTGCTCTATGGGGCAGAGCCCAGAGCTTTGTCTTCCTAGAGCGGCTGTGGGCACCAGAGACCAGGTGCTTTGGTGGCTCTCTGGGGAGGAACATGGGAGGGTGATGGGTAGAAGAAAGAGGGGAGTCTGTGGGTTGGCTCAGGTTTGAGGCTGAGCTCTCACTCCTGCCTGTATGACCTTGGGCCATTTCCATATGCGTCTGGTGTTCTTCACCTGCAGAGTAAGGCCCAGTTTGTGTGTAAACAGCAGCACTTCCCAGTTCGGGAGGGGTCTTAGGGGCTTGGTCCGTTCATCATCTTCATTCATCTGCCTCAAATCCACATAAGGGGACAACCTAAGTAGAAATTGTGTGCTAGCTACAGAAACACAAGCTCAGGACCCTGCAACCCTCACCCCATCCTCTTCCCACTGGATTTCTGCCCTTAGCACCCTGCCTTCTAGGAACCCTCCCCACGCCCCTGGACACACACCCACACACTCCTTGTCACGTGTGTGGCTCAGGGCCTGACACTCAGTAGGTATTGGGTTCTGTTCAAGGATGAGTACTTTCTGATAAGTGCTATGTGGTAGGGGGCCCTCAGCTTTTATGTTCTGTAACGTTACTGGTATTTTAAATTTTTACCAAATTGATGCACAGCACACCTTGCCCTCTCAACTAATGGACTGTCCCATGTGTATGGGGCCTTGGCCCACTCTGGGCCTCTCTCTTTATACTGCTTCAAGAGGGGCTCCAATCAGATGATCCCAGGGGTCTCCTCAGCGCTGAAGGTCTGGTTTCCTCTGCTTGGGGCCACTCAGAGGAGTCTGCACTAGCCATGCAGGAGAGAGATACATCCTCTTTGCTTCCCAAAGCCTCAACCCCATTGTTATAGGAAAAAGATGGTGTGATGGTTAAATTTTATGTGTCAATTTGGCTGAGCCAAGGTGCTCAGATATTTGGTAAAACATTATTCTGGATGTTTCTGTGAGATATTTTTTAGATATGATTAACACTTAAATCAGTAGACTTTGAGGAAAGCAGACTACCTTCCATAATGTGAGTGGGTCTTGCCTAGCCATCTGAAGACCTGAATAAAATAAAGAATGACCTGCACTGGGCATGAAGGATTCTGCCAGCAGGTAGAACTTGGACTTGAACTGAAACATTGGCTGTTCCCTGGGCTTCTATAGTCACAGGGGCCAATTCTTTAAAACTAGTCTCTCTCCACCTGCCCCCCCACATACATCTTATTGGTTCTGTTTCTCCGGAGAACCCAGACTATATACAAATGGCATTGTCCAGTCTTTTTAAGAAATGTTTGTCAGATGCACTCCCAGGTAAAGCAGTTTGAGCCCAAGCCTGATTTTGGTAGGAGTCACTGGAGAGTTTAAAGCAGAGGAAGGACATGATTGGATGTGTATTTTAGAAAGGTGCTGGGGAGGTTCAGATGGTGGGTGGGGAGACTAGGGGTGGGGGGACAACTTATCCAGGTGGGAGTGGGCCAATTTGGTGACATCAGTGGGGAAGGAGAGGAGGGGCCAGAGTAGGCACAGGAACCTAATAGGAATCGGGCCTACTGCATGAGGAATGGAGGAGAGTCGGGGTGAGCCCAGTTCCTGTCTTGGGTACCTGATGGTGCAGAAGAAGGAGAATCAGGCTGAGACAGCAGACTGGAGAAGGTGGTGAGTTTTCTGGGGGCATGTCACACTGGGAAGAGCCTCAGGGACATCTTGAGGGAGATGCCAGGAAGCACGGATTTGGGAGATGGGAGTAAGTGGTGGGGGAGTGGATCAAAGACCTGTGGAGTGCATGGAGCTTCTCTGTTTCTACAGAGCGTATCTCCCATGCGACAGCCATGAGAAGTGCCTTGCCTGGCATGTGCCCTTGCTGGGGTCTGTCACCCGGGAGCCCACAGACACAAAGAGCAGGCCGGTAGTGTTGACAAGGGAACATTCAGTACCTGTCACCAGAACTCAGCAAAGGTGTTAAACACCATCTAGGGACTCTGTGAGAAGACCATGTACTAAAGGGAAGAGGCTTATCACTTGTGCAAGAGGGCGTGGGGAGGGGTTATTCTGCACGTGCACGCACGTGTGTGTGTACTCACACAGAACCCTCATGCATGCACTCATGTGTGCTTATGAATAATGGCATATCTGTAAACCTACTGTCGTGTATCTCATTTTAGCTTCATAACCCGCCTCCTGCTACCCCCGGGACAGCTGTGTTGTCCCCACTGACATGTGCGAAGAGTGAAGGAGACCCGTCAGCAGACAGGCGCAGTGTGCTGCTGAGGAGGCAGGCAGCAGTCCCGTCCCCACACCCTCCCTTTGGGTGCAGTGTGCGCCCTGTCCTGGGATGGCACACCCGAGGCCAGACAGGCTTGGGCTCTCTGGTCTGGCCAGGATCAGCATTCTGCTCCCCCCAGGCTGATCCACCTCCAAGGCAGGACTCTGACACCAGAGTTATAAATGCGTCTGTCTGGGTGCATTATCTAAATTGTTATGTATCACCCTGGGTAATGGCAAAAGTAAAAAATGCTGTTAACTCAGTGAATAAATCCTTGGTGTTGATCAATCATTGCATGGGGTAGACTCTTTTAATAGGCACAATTTACAGAGAGATTTGGCAGACTGCTCTGTCTTCTAATTGCAGATGGAACGTGGATGCTGATCTCTGCTGTGCCATAAAAATGTAAACTATAAATGACTTAAATGCTCGTGGGCTCCCTTCTCCACCCAGCACTCATTTCACCTGGTATTTAGATGAAATTGGAGAAAAAAACTACTCTCCTGTGAGATAATAACTTTTATGATGTGGGACTCAATGCCTCTCCCATCTGATACTCCAAATGCTTCCTGGAGCCACAGTTTCCCCAGGACTCTGTCCACGGGGGAAGCATCATTGTTAGCAACGTAGACAATGCCCAGCCTCCTAAGTGCCATGATGTTGTCACACGCTCTTAAGTACACTGAGATACTGCCCCTTGTGCTCATTAATGTTCCTGTGGGCTGAAGGGATCTGGAGCTTCCAGAAGGGCTTACCTCCAGCAAGGAGCCCTGGGAGAAAGTGGATTCTAACAGCAGGTATGTGATGATGGCAGGGTGAAAGCAGGGCAGGACTTCTGGGTCAACCTGGGTGACTCAGTGATGTGGTTTACCTGCAGCATTGCCATGAGCCAGGATTGCCCCACCCCACACTTAGCTCTCAGACCCCAGTGAGCCCTGTGCTGTTAGAAACTTCCCCTGCCAGGGCAAGAGCCATGGTGTACAGCAGGTATTATGAAATAGTCCTGGTGCGTTGTGCATGTGTGTGTGTCTCTGTATGTTGGAGCTGGTTTTTAATTCACGCTCCAGGAACACTAAGGAAATAAATATCTGTGACTACTTTGGGATGAGGTGAGGGGCACTTTCCTGTGAAAATGAAGCCCTCTTCTCTTGGGTCCAAAAGTTTTACTCACCCACATGCCACTGTACTTGATATTCTACCCATAAAGAGATGCATTTCTTTGGAGTTAAAATCCACAAGGGAGGACAACCCCATCAGGCCTTTTCTATCGTTAATACGTTAGTTCAGATCAGAGTGGAGTCACTGAATGTTAAAAATGAAATGATGCCATCCAACAACTTGTTTGCGGGGTGAGAAGAACAAAGAACAGAGTGGGTGTGCACCTTGCCAAGCCAGGCAGCAGGTGGAGCTGGGACCTGGGCGCAGCCATTCTGATGGGAAGTCACCTGGAAAGGTGCTGAAGAAACCCAGCACATGCCAGGCTGTTTTGCTGGGGGGAGCAGAAGATTATATTGCGAACTGTGGGTCCAATGTAGGGCAGAGGATAGTGGTGAGAATGGGGAGTAGGCTGTGGCTGGGGAGCAGCCTGGACGATGCCCAGAGAGCTCTGAAGGGATGGGAGAAGCACAGAAGTGCTGGAGGCCCCGCTGCTCTGCTGATGGCTCCGTGCACTCTCCCAGGTGGCTGGAAAAGGAGCTTGGCCACTTACTGGGGTGAGAGGGACTGAGTCATCCCCATGTGCAGAAGAGAGTCGCTGAGAGAGAACCATTCCTCCTAGAGAAATAAGACACTGGTCCTTCTGTCTTTCTCAGTCTGTGTCCATGTGGCTTGCTTCCTTCCAGTGGCTCCTCTTTCCTGTGAGATGCAGTCTGGGTTCCTTAGCAAATGCAGGTAAGAGAGGTGGGGACCAACCTCAGTGGACTGATCAGCTTTTGTGGGCAGCTGGGTTGTTTTCCCAGGACTCAAGTAATGGTCCATTTGTGATCTATTAGCGAAAAGGACACAAAGTAATTTTAAATCTTAAGCAAGATTTTTAAATAAATCAAGTGATTAAACATGGGCAAACTGAGCAGCATCATTAAAGAAATGCCATTGATTTTCTTGTATATTTCATATACTTTATAGGGCCCCAAATGTTTATGAAGCTCAATTTGCCCTCGGACTCTGGCCCCTCTATAGTCTGAACTGAGCTGGGTGCAGCCTCCATCTCAGAGGGCTGACTGTCAGGAGGGTCACCAGGTAGGTGCCAGGACACGTTTGTGCATGATGTTCAGGAAGGGTCTACAGAAGAGTGATGAGCCCCACCCTGGAGATGGAGACAGCCTGCCCAGGGGCTGAGGAACGGGGGTAGAGGGGGCACCCTGGCCGAGAGAACAGTGCGTGAAAGGCCCAGATGCATGACAGCCGGGACAAGCGCAAGTGTCCTGGGGCTGAAATAGAGGCCAGGAGGCCTGGAGCAGTAGCAGGTGAGGCTGCCCATGGGTTAGGCAGGGCTGTTTGGGAGGGGCTCTGGTCAGCCGTGCTGGGGGGTGGAGGCACCTAAAGCAGGGGAGTGGCTTCCTTTCAGAAGGACCCAGGTGCTGCTGTGCAGATGGTGGGTTGGAAGTGGGAGTGGCAGGCAGATGTTACTAACAGTGCTAGACTCCTGGTCAAATAGAAAGTGCTGGTATGACTTGCCAAATCTTAGTTTTGTCATCAGCTGGCCCCATGGAAGCTGGGTCATGGGCCTCTCCAGCCAGGACTCTCTGGACAAGACACATGGAGAAGAGCAGAACCCCCTCCCCTGATTGTGTCCCTCCCAGAGGTGTTGCCTTCAAGGTCCCACCATTACCTCTCCCTTATCAGAAGGGAGAGGAAGGTGAGGCAAAATTGGGAGGAAGAACCTTCAGCCTTCCACGGGGACCTTGGGAGGGCCCACTGGTCATTCCCACTTTGGCTCGTGGGCACCACCACTCACCCAAGCTCAATGGGCCGACTGCACAGATCTCAGCTGGGAAGTAGTGGAACTAGGCCCAAGACAGGGAGAGGCAGGCTGTCCTGCAGGCAGAAGTCGCCTTCAGCTGGGAGACCATGAGAAGGTGGCTGCTGCAGCAGTCCCCGTGTGGTGCTGGTGGCATGAATGGGGGAGGGAAGGGATGGGGCAGCAGACCCCACCAAAGCCATTTAATTACCACCGCCACACTCACCGTGATGGAGCAGCTTAGGGTCTCCTTACTTGGGATCTTGTTATGTTTCTGCCTCAGTCATGGTCAAAACAAGGAGTTGGGGAGGCAGGGAGGAGACGGGGGAGGCGGCGCGGTGCGGAGGGTCGAGGGCAGAGAGCTGAAGGGCAGATGCCCATGAGCAGGCGGGGGTCTAGACACAGGAACACACTTTGCTTTTCTTCAAACGTTGCTGTTTGGCCCTGGATGGCCCTTGCTTTTTCTGAGCCTGAGTCCCCATTTGTAAAGCAAGGAAGCAGACTGGACAGTCCTCCAAGAGGGGGCTGCCCTGTGTCCCCTTCCCTTGGCAGGGCGTGAGCAGAGGGGCCTGGTGCTGCTTTCAGTGCCCTTGGCTGCATCTGCCACCCAGGAGTGCTCAAGCCCGGCACCAGGAGCCTTCGTGGCGGTGGCAGGGGCCCAGGGGAGCTCCAACAGGCTCCTTGTTTATGGGAGGCTCTCCCTAGACACTGTGCCTTGCGTCCAGCGTCCTCCTGCCCTGCGCGCTCACCTCAGGGACCGCTGCTTCTTGGCAGGCGTCTGGCTCCAGGAAAAATGCTCAGGCTGGAAACACTGAGCACTGGGCCTCCACCTGGCATGTGAGCTGGGCTCTGGGCCTGCTCCAGGCCATAGTGCCTCCTTCCTTCCTGTCTCACAGCAGCCAGGGCTTCCATGGGGACCACAGTGGCTTCAAGACAGTCAGCAGGAGGGTCAGGGCTCAGCCTCTGAAGCAGATTGCCTGCTAACTGCATAACACAGCCAGTCTGGGTCTCAGTTTCCTTATCTGCAAAATGGGGATAAATAATGACACCTACTTGGCAAAATGGTGAGGACTTGGTGAGGGTGTGTGTGTAAAGCCACCACCACACTTCCTGATGGTCACTAGCCCTCAGTAAGCGCCGGCTGCCTTGTGGTTATTACTGTGAGATGCTGTAAAGTCTGAGCACGGAGGTGGGAGTGTTCCACAGTGTGAGCACCCCCATGGCCTGGGGACAACCTGCTGCGGTGCCCAACTTCAGTCTTCTCTTGTGTCTGTCCTTCACATACGTGGGCAGCCGGGTAGTGTGCTGCCCCCAACCTTCACCGGGAGTCCTAGACAGAGCCACAGGAAGGCCCCGTATCAGCTGTGTGTCCTTTTCCCTGTGGAGCAAGGTTTTCTTTTCCCTGGGGAGCACTGGGGGTGTTAGGTGAGTTTTCAGCAGGCCTCTGGGGAGCCTCAGCCTGGCCTTCGTGGAGGTTGGCCACGCAGATGCCCCGTGGTTCAGACTGCAGGCAGGAGCTGGGCAGCACCCACACTGTACACAGTGGGCTCTGTATAGTGGTTGTCGTCAGCACAGGGTCCTGCTGGTGAAGGAGACTCAGAGGACTTTGGATTTAGGTAAAGGCCCAAGTGTTAGCTCATGTCCTCAAGACAGACTTTCTGAGCCTCTGTTTTGTCATTTGTATAATGAGGACAATAATCCTTATTTTGCAGGATTGTTTCGAGACTCAGGATACTGCAGATAAATCCCCTGGCATATATTTGAGGCTCATTAAGTAGTAGTTGCTTCTATTTTTGTTAAATGAATGTACCCAATGCCAGCGATTTGACTCTTCAGGGATAAACCTTAGTGATCATGTACAAAATTATTTGAACTAGTCAAAGAATTTTAGAGCTGGAAAGGATCGTAATCAACTGCTTCCACTTCGCAGATGAGAAATTAAGGCCCAAGAAGAGTTGATAACTTGTTTGGGGCCTCCCTGGCCAGGAACTTTGTTGTTTCTCAGGTCTTTTCCCTTCAGCTCCCTATTTCTTGTACATAAATAAGAACTTTGAATGGGACTCCAATTTTGTTCCCCAAGTACTTTTGTTTCTGTTTACTATCTTGTGTAAATTTGCTTAGCAAAATCTCATTGCTGGGTATGCTGCACCAAACTGAAGGTGCGCACGTCTAGTGGCAGGCCTTAAAACACCCATGAAAATGATGGACATACAGAAACAAAGGCAGCTCACTTTCCCCCAGGGCTGGCACTGTGAGAGCATAGTCTGGAGGCACTGGCTTGGATCCTGCCACTCCTTGTCCAGCTCTGTGACCTTCAGCACGTTCCTCGACCTGCCCGAGCCTCAGCTCCCCATCTGCAGAGATGAAAACAGACACACAAAAATTAGCACAGTCACACAAGGTTTTTGTTGTTGTTCATATTATAGGTCGTCATTTCTAATCTCCTACTGCCTCCCAACTGATGTTCTTGTCAAAGGGGTTGACAGATGATGAGGAAGGATTTAAATGTTCTTCATGAGCAGAGCAAGAGGAAGAGGAGAGAGAGATGAGGCCGCTTTGGCCAAAGAGACACTGAGGAAGATTTGAAAGACGTGTTTGGTGTGACAATGATGTAGTCCTCTGCAGAATCTCCAGCGATGTCTGTCTTGCTGGGCGTACTGCGTGAGGTTGGATGAGGATAGAGTTGAGTGCTGCTTCAAGATGAGCATGGGATGGTGGCAGAGCCAGCTCAGGGGCCACGTAAGGAACTGAGGTGTGGCCCAGGCTGGGTACTGGTAGGAGCTGAGGACACCCCGTGTGTGTGTGCCCGTGCGTGTGTGTGTGTAGTTGTGCTGTTGATAACAGTGAAGGGGATCCCTCACCCACTCCCTCAGGCGGCCCAGATCCTGCGGGTTCCTGGAGATGGGAGGGATGAGGGATGAGGAGCTTTGGTGGGTCCAGCTACCCTCCAGGATCTCCCCTCACCCCCTGCGCCCTCCAGTGGGGCAGGAGTAGATTCAGTCCTAACCCCACTCTCAGGGTATTGATGAATTCAAGCCTCAGCACTTCGGTGTTCTTGACATGAGGATATATTGCTATGGAAAACATTGGAGTTGGGGACTATTAAAGTGTTTTCTGAAGTCAGGCTGTGGACTATAGATTTATAGGGAAGGGTTTTGTTAGGGGGGAAAGTGCCGAGAGCATGAAAGCCGACTGTACCCAATATCTTTCCCAGACAGAAATGATATTCCAGTAGGTGAAATAAATAGTATATGGAAGTGCTTGCAAATGCATCACTGAGCCCTTTCTGTGCTGTGTGGGGTGTGTATGTGCTGAATGTGTCCCAAGGCTCAGAAAGCAGAAAAAAACTAAACGGACAAAAAAATTTGCCTTCACATAAAGGGCCATCTTTCCTCCGCTTCCTCTCCCTGCCACGGAATGCTGTGGGGCTTGGAGGAATTGGACTGTTACTTGCTTCTTTTGAGCTGGCTGGTCACAGAGGCAGGAGGGGAGGTGGCTGGATTCCACTGTTCAGAAGTTCCGGCCCCTCAGGGCCCTTTCCCCCAACCACAAGGTGACACTCCAGGGCTGGACAGGCTGAGTGTGACACCTTCCCTGTGGAAGAGGCCGTCCTTTCCTCCCTTCTCTGTGAGCTCGCTGTTCTCACAGTCAGGAATGTGTGCGATCCAAGAGCTGCTGCCTTGTTGTTTTACAGATGCGTACAAGGGGCCCACGGACCGGAGAGGAGGACCCCCTCCCCATCTCAGAGGCCTCCCTACATGAGGTGGTTTGTGCCCAGGTCAGCCTGCCTTTCCTCCTGGCTGGCACTCAGCTCCTGAGCTGCAGGAGTGAGAGTGGCCACGGGAGTGGGAGTGGTCATGGGGGGAGTGGGAGTGGCCGCGGGGGTGGGAGTGGCCATGGAACTGGGAGTGGCTGTGGGAGTGGGAGTAGCTGTGGAAGAGGGAGTGGGAGTGGCGTGGGGCTTGGAGGAATTGGACTGTTACTTGCTTCTTTTGAGCTGGCTGGTCACAGAGGCAGGAGGGGAGGTGGCTGGATTCCACTGTTCAGAAGTTCCGGCCCCTCAGGGCCCTTTCCCCCAACCACAAGGTGACACTCCAGGGCTGGACAGGCTGAGTGTGACACCTTCCCTGTGGAAGAGGCCGTCCTTTCCTCCCTTCTCTGTGAGCTCGCTGTTCTCACAGTCAGGAATGTGTGCGATCCAAGAGCTGCTGCCTTGTTGTTTTACAGATGCGTACAAGGGGCCCACGGACCGGAGAGGAGGACCCCCTCCCCATCTCAGAGGCCTCCCTACATGAGGTGGTTTGTGCCCAGGTCAGCCTGCCTTTCCTCCTGGCTGGCACTCAGCTCCTGAGCTACATAAGAGGGAGTGGCCACGGGAGTGGGAGTGGTCATGGGGGAGTGGAAATGGCTGCAGGAGTGGGAGTGGCCATGCGGGAGTGGGCGTGGCCACAGGAGCTCCAGTGTGCAGTCTCTATGGGTTGATAGTCTCCCCAAGGGATGGAGCTCCGAAGATTATCACTGATGGAATCACAGGTTGCATTTGAGGATGGCAGTGAGGCTTCTCTTTAAGCTGGGGATTTCAGTAGAACTTTGAAAGTGTCAGACCTTCTCCCACAGATGTCAGCCTTGGGGCTTCATCAGAGCCAAAATAAGCCAGCAGGCCGAGGGAAGGGACTGGAAAAGTGGCTTTGCCTTTGACTCTGTGGTGGGTTGGATAGTGTCCCCCCAAATTCACGTCCACCCAAAACCTCAGAATGTAGCCTTGGTTGTAAGGTGGATCTTTACAGACGTGACTAGTTAAGATGAAGTCCTACTGGATTAAGGTGGGCCCTAAATGCAATGACCAGTGCCTTTATTGGGTGAGTAGAGGGCACACAGACAGGCAGGGAGAAGACCAGGTGAAGGTGGAGGCAGCCCAGGCCAACAAGCACCAGGAGCCCCAGGAGCTGGAAGAGGTAGGAAGGGTCCTCCCTAGAGGCTTCAGGGCCAGCGTGGATCTACCCTCTTTGATTTCAGACTTCTGGCCTCCGGAACTGTTGGAGAGTAAATTTCTGTTGTTTCAAGTCACCGAGTTGTGATGATTTGTTACTGTAGCCCTAGCAAACTAATACAGACTCCGTGGTTGGTGTCCACTGTCCTCAATCAGTGTGGTGGCATCAAGCTGAGAACTCGGGCTCCAGTCTGGTGTCTTCTCACAGTGACCTCGGTGGCCATTTAAGCCTTTAGGCCCCAGTACCATCCAGGCAAAGGAAGCCACCACAGCTAATACCCTTACTAGCAAAACCTTGGGCTTTGGGAATTTTGCTTCCACAAAGAACTTTACCCCAGAGGGGACAAGAGGGAAGGGATAGAGTAGGTGGCAGCTCACCCAGTGGTTAAGGGCGGGAGCTATGGTGTCACACCTAATTGGGAATACTGGCTTGCCGCTGACTTGCTTGGCAAACCTGGGGCCAGTTACTTGCCTTCTTCAAGCTGTGGTTTCTTCACGTGTAAGGTGGAGTAGTCCTGTCACCCTTCCAGGTGTGCTGTACCAAAGGCGGTGACATGTGCAGGATGCTGGGGCTGTGCTCAGGGCAGAGCAGATGGGGGAAATGGCAGCTACTGGTATTCAGAAGGACTTCCCACATCCACAGCTCTGCCGCCAACTGTGATGAGGATCTCCAGGACTCCTAGATTCCTGGTACATTGGGAGGGAGGCAGCAGCCTGGGGGGAAGAGCATTTTTCTTAGGTGGAAGCTCGTACTGGTCTCAGGGTTGTACTGCCCGGTCCCAGCAGCAGGTGTACATAGGAGTGGCACTTGGACACACAGCCAGGCCCTGAAAGGCTGGTGACATCTCTTCTCAGTGTGCTGGAGCCTTTCATGCACAGCATGGTTATCTTTCCCTTCCTTCAGACTCCCAAACCCCAGGGCACCTCCTTGATTGTTCAGTGTGGACTGAGCCCGGGCACTCAGGACAAAGGGTGAGGGGTACTGTGAGAGGAAAGCGAAGGGCTCCCATGTTAGGACACAGATGCCACACAGACACTGCATCATATTTCATCCCAAGATTATCCTACATTTCAAATACAAAGACAGAAATAGACACTTGTGGCAGAGAATGTGTGTGGCTCCGAGCAGGTGAGGAAATTGCAGCCGTGGTGAGTACCGGCCACGCACACAGGATGGGCGGCTGCCTACTGAGGGTGGCCGGAGGGGTGGGGAAACCCACTCCCAGGGCCATCGTCGTCCCTGAGTGTCTTCCACTAGTGTATCTCCCAGTTTCCTTATTAAAAAGCAGGCACTGTTGGGAGAAGTAGGCCAGGGCTGGTATTCTGTGAACATGCAGGTCAGAAGGACAGGGTCAGGGAAAGCCAGGCTGGTGGTGGCCCCTTGACTTTGACTGCAAACTGGCCCTCTGGTCCCCTCGCCCCCCACCCGCCGATGCCAGTGCAGCTTGGCCATGGTGTAGCTCAGCAGGAGCCACAGAGAGAGAAGTGTGCCAGAGAGAGAAGGGCTGGTGCTGGGTCTGCCTCTTTGAGGAGGGCAAACGGCAAGGGCAGCCATAGCCGAGGGGAAGCGTTGGGAGCACCACTGGCCAGGGTGGGCGAGGCTGTGTGGACCACCGAGGCCTTTGTCCTGGAGTCCCATGGGGGCCCAGTGGGCCATGTCCACATTCATGTCTTAAAATTGTGTCTGCTTCCCCTTTTCCCTGCCTCCTCCCAAAACTCTCGTAGGATCCAGAACATTCTCATTCTGAGACTCCAGTACGTTCTTCTAAGTTTCTCTCAGGCTGTCTGGAGTAAACGTGTGGGTGGTCTGGAATAAATGGAGGATTTTTGAGGAAAAATGAATTCTACTCTTTGCTGATTCTTTTCCTACATTTTTACATTTGAAGGATAGCAAAAATAATGAGTTTTGTGACTAAAAATCTGGTATACATATGGCACGTATGTGTTCTTAAATTACCATTTAAATTTGGATCTGTGGAGGAAGGATGCTGGGGAAGACAGAGTGGCCGACCAGGATGTCTGGCCCATGCATGCAAGGCCTGGGTTCCACACGTTGATTTTTCACTTGGTTGTTTAAAATTTGAAGTCATTTCTCATAGAAGCACAGTGACGCCTTCAGAGCAGCCTCCCCAAAACCATTTGACTCAATAAGAACTTGATAGGGGTTTGGGCTTGGAGCATATCTGTATGTAAGCAATACACAGGAGCCGAACACGCTGAGATGAGAAATGCTGATACCGCAGATTTCTAAAATTCTGTGAATTTTAAGTTAAATCTCCCCCAAGGTTTTAGGGTTTGCGTCTTGTTTCCGCTCTCCATGTGCGGACCCTCCACGTCACTTGGATAGTGGAGCACTGAGATCTTCAAACACCCTAGTCAGAGATGTCAGTGAGTTTCAGAGTTGCCAGGATGCAGCAGATGCCCCATGGAGTCACCCAAGGCTGAGTTCAGGAAAGCCAAAGCTATCTCCGAGAGACCACCTTCTCAGCCGGTTCTCTTAGGATTTCACCTTGGACCCGCATTTTCTGCTTTTCATACAGCGATCAATCACACTGCCCACCCCTGCATTTGGTAGCCCCAAGAATTGTCAGGAGCTATGCGCTGGCGAGGGCAGCAGGCGTCTCAGAGGGGAGATCGCCATCTCCTGTCTGAAGGGCTTGCTCTGCACCAGGCACTGTACTAGGAACCTCCTGTCCCCCTCTGCTGCCATCTTGTGAGATGGGTAATAATGTTGTACCCATTACAGACATGGACATGAAGAGCTAGGTAACTCCCAGTACAGCTCCAATGGGAGGTAGAATACTCTCCCCAGGATGGCTGATCCCAAAGCCCCTGCTCTTTATTTTCTCCCTAACACTGACTCTTCCAAACCTGGAGAGGTGATGAGCCATATCATCAGGATGCTCAGAAGTGGCCAGGAGAGTGGGTGGGGGCAGGGAGGTCACAGCTGCAGCCTCCATTTACCTGTTCTTTAATAAGCCCATGAGGTCCACTCTAGACCACCAACTAGACAGGTGGAAGACTCAGAGAACCTTGGCGCCAGAAAGGACGGTGGAGAACTTGGAGTCCTTGCATCTAACCATTGAGGAAACTGCCCTAGAGTAGGGAGGACATAGGGCTACCCAGGTACCCTGTGACACTCAGTGCTCTTCCACACCCCTCTGCAACCACTTAACAAGAAAAATGGTTCCATCACTTCACTGAAGATAATTTAACTGAAACCAGAATTCCTTAATACACTTTTGGAATCGTTAATTAAAAAATGCATGCCTGGCAACATTTTCACTAAGTACCCCAAATGGCAGATAAATTGCATCTTCTGTCTTGAATTCCCTTCGGTGGAACACATTATTAAAGTTGGAGAAACGGTGTAGCAGTCTGTGGCATAAATTAGGCTGAGGGAAAGAAGCCCAGATGAATGGGTGTGTTTCCTTCCCTTTTCCATGCTGGCCCTTCTGGTGGGAAGATGCATTTGCTGTAACTCTGTCTCTTCAGTGTCCACTACCATTTCTCTTGGGAAGTCTTGACAGTACCACATCAAAAGGCTAGGATGCCCTTCTGGAAAAGACATCAACATACACTCCTAATGTTTTGGCAGGCCTTAAATAAATCCAGTTAAAGGCTGGCAGTGGCATTACTAGGAAGCCAATGTGCAGTCATGCTTTGCTTGTTTGGTTTTGTTATAAATCAAACTGGACTTTGCATATGGCATGTGGAGGGAAGACATCCTTGGACTATGAAGAGCCTTGTTCGGTCATTCTTGGCTCTTTGTTAACAAGGAGCAGCATGAGGTTCTCAAGCAGTGGGCAGAGAATCAGCACCACATCCCTGGGGTGGTCGAAGTGTTGACTTCCTGCGGCATCCCTCATTCTCTGAACTCTTTTGCTGTCCAAACGTGGGAGATTAATAGATTTGGATAAATGTTTTGATATAGGGTTGATATCCCTTGCTAGCCAAATCCTTGCTGCTTTGCTATCCAGCTTTCAGGATCTAAATAGATTCAGATAATTAAGTATCCTTCTATATTTGGGAGACACATCCAAGTTCTCACCTTCCGACTGTATGAATATGGAGGGATATTTATAGTTTCCTTATTCCAGGCATTTCTTGCCTACAAGGACAGCATATGTGAGTTGCAGTTTTCTGTAATGGAGAAGACAAAGACCCAGAAGCTGTTTGTTAGAGCTAGGTCCCCACTGCTATAACTGAACGGGGTGGTGCTACCCAAAGATGGCACTGGGAAGAAATCAGGTAGCTGGCAGTTTGCATGATTTGCTGGAGAAGGTTCCTACTATGTCTTTGAGTTATCTACCCAAAGTCACATGGTAAGTAAAAGGCAGAGTTGGGATTTAAACCAGGCAGTCTGGCTCCAGTGTCTGTGCCCTTAGCCACTGCATAATTGACCATGTGACCTTGGGTAAGTCATGCCTCTTTCTGGACCTCAGGACCCTCCCGTAAAATGGGGAAGTTAGACTCCAGGATTTCCATACTGCTTATTAGTCCTAACACTCTGTAGCACTGGGAATACTGTGACATGCTGCTCTGTACCCAGAGGAAGCACATGGTAGAGGTGGGAGGGACTCCTTGACCTCCTTCCCCTTCAGACAAAAGGAAGATGCTGCCCCTGGACATATCGCATAGACTTGCCATGAAAATTATATCCGTGCAAAATGAACAGGCTTACTGGGAAGAACAGAACCATAAATTTATTCACAAGGAAAAATTAATTCGTTAAATGTATATTTCACATGTAGCCTTTTTATGAGTCTTTCTAAAATTTATTCTTATTCTTCTGCTCTCTCTTTGCTCCACCAAGCCCAGGTTTTAGGGCCACTAAGCACTTTTTCTGCATGATCCAGATCGGGGATGGGGTTGCAGAGGTGTGTGCATGCCTTCCTTCCAGCGGGGCATCAGGTGTGGAGTAGGATCTACAGGACTTCCAGCACTGCAGCCACCGTTAGCCATCTGTGTGTCCTTGGGCAAGTCCCTTGGTCTCCTTGACCCTCAAGTTCCCTACTTACAAAATGGCAATTGAGGGTAACAAAATACTCCTCCGAGTTTGTGAGGCTTGAGTTGGTGTATGAGCAAAGTGGAAAGTGCTGTAGAGATGGGAGAGGCAGCCTGGCCCTCAGGTAGAGCGTGGACACTGGAGCAAGACTCTCCTCCCTGAATCCAGCTACACCAGTTGTCAGCCTTCAAGCCAATGTGAGCCCCTTTACCTTTTTGAGCCTTGGTTTCCTTATTTTTAAAATTGGGATAATGACACCAACTTCAGAGTGTTGTTTCAATATTAAAAAAAGCATTAGGAGAACTGACACATAGTAGATAGTACATACAGGTTATGGTATGCTTTGAGACATCTTAAGAGAACTGTAATACTACACAGGCCTCTGAAGGGACATAGCATGGTGGCAGGATGAACCCAATCATCAGGCAGCCAGGCAGGAATTAATTTCTGTGCCCCCTGAAGACAGTACCTTCACAATGACAGTCAAATATTTTTTACTGAACACCTACCTTGTGCCTTGGAGAAAGGGCCTTCCTCTTGTGCTGTATCTTGATTCTGATGACAGGCATGACTGTTTTTATTTTATTTTATTTTTTCCCCATTCCAATGGTGCATTTAGGTAACTGTATCCTCCAGAGCCATTAGCACATTTTAAATGTGTGTGTGAAACACCTGATAATTGCACTTGGGAGTGCAGAAGTAAACACAAATACCACTTTCACTCTGCACTCAGTACCTTCAATCCCTCACTCAGTACCAATAGCACTGATCAAGCAGGTAGCCATCAGTTTAATAAACAAATTAGGAGACTGAACAAAAAAGAGAGGCAGAATATTATTTAGTGTTCCTGGGCTCTTGGGCGGGCTAGTAAATATCCAAAATTATGTTTTATGTATATGCAAAATTCTTTTCTGTGTGTGGGTGTGCATATGTGGGTGAAAATTATATATTTTTCTGGGGAGAGGGTGCATATCACTCTTCATATTCTCAAAGAGATGAGGATCAAAAGGTTACAGCCCACTAATCTACTGAGCTGTTATTTCTTTTCAGACAGAAGGAGGTTGAAATAATTAGCTTCACCATAATATGTGGGAGAAAATGTCTCTCATTAGTTCTTTAACAGCTTGAAAGGGTACAAACTTTAAAGACATCACCAATGAACATTTTCAATTAATGTTGAGTAAATTTGCATTTTTAAATGTAATCAAATATGTATGACTACATATTAGAAACATTTCTAGGCTCTGGCAGAAAGCACAAAGCCAGTGCATGGGGTTAACACTGATGATCCCGAGTAAACTATTGGTTTTAAAGATAGCTCTGCAGTGGATAGAAATGAATAAGTAATTTTCTTGGTGACAGCCTGAGGCAACTGAATGAATGCTTAAATCGAAGTCGTATGCAGTGTGGAAAGGAGCAAATGCTTTTCATGAGGGTGTCTGTGATGGTGGAGGGACAGTGGTGCAGTGGGGAAGTGTCTAACGGGAATTCTCAGATGTTAGTCATTAACCTGAAACTGGGATGTCATCATCCCATCAGAGGAGGAGAGAATAAATGTCCCAGAGGCCACAGGAGTCTTGAGTGCCATAGAGGTACCCTGGGCTGTTTCCTTGGGAATGATCCCATCCTGCCATAAAGCACTCCGCATGGGCAGCGCACCCGCAAAGGCTGGGCCTGGCCACCGAGGGCGTGTGGGCTCACTGAGCCCACCCTGCCTTCCTCCCTTTGTCACAGCACCTCCTCCAGCTGGAGTCCCAGCCTCTGAAGGTTTACGAGAGTGAGGAGCAGGGAGAGAGGGCAGGGGGAGTTGTTAGAAGTTTGGTGTCCGTTGATACCAATCAACTTTCTCCCTCCAGTGTCCTTATTCAGTAGTGTGAGATAGAGACATAGATCCAAATGCAAATTTCTCATCCGTAAAGTGGGGATAGTAATGCCTACCTCACAGGGTGGCTGAAAGGAATATTACTTATTCAAGGCCCAGGGTGCATAGTAGGTACACAATAAGAATAAGGATCGAAGCACTGTTATCCCATTCTGCACAAGAAGCAGCCTATCCACACACGAACCCTTTCTGGGGTTTGATGGTTCATTCTTGTTGGCTCTTTTCTGCCCCTACTGGCCTTTATAGGAATTCCTGGGAGCCTACCCTTAACCTGGTTTTACTACACTAAGGACGTTGTTTTCTGCTCATATTGGAGCTTTTTTGGGATAAACATTCTCCTTTTGTAGTTTTAAGTTTTTGCCGGCCAGAGTGCCATATCAATAGCCTATATCAGCTAAGAAACTTTTACTGAATCTCTGCATCCTTAGGAATTCTGATCAGTCCCAAGACTGGAAGAAGGCTTGGAGATCCCAGTGTACCTTGTCAAGGGAACCACCAAGTATATAGTGATGGCCGTGGGTTGGAATGTCTTTCTTCATGGTGCTGTAAGCTTTTCGTAAGTATACGGGGCAATAGGAAGCAGATGACTGCAGTGGCCTGCTAGGTGATCTTCCTCCCACCCCGTGCCTGCAGTCCATCCCCGACACAGCAGCCAGCGTGAGCAGAGAACGGCAACAGAGCATCGTAGATTGTTGGAGGGTGGACTTACGAGTCTGGCTTTTAATCCCAGCTCTAAATCTTCCTAGCCGTGTGAACTTGTGTATGCTATTTAACCTCCCTCTGCCTCCATCGTTCCATCTAGGATAATTACAGTACCTGCCTCCTGGGGTAGTTATGTGGATTAAATGAGAGAATCCACATAAACCCAGAACGGTACTTGATTCATGGAAGTGCTCAGTGATGTTAGCAATTATTACTATTTTGTCAGTCATTAGCCTAAAATACTTCATTAATTTAAGACCAAAAATTTTAACATGGCCATTAAGTCCCTGCAAGATCTGCCCTCTGCCTGCCTCTCCAACCTCATCCCAAGCTCATTGCCTGTGGTCTAATCATACTTGTTTTCTTTGTGTCGCTGGAAAATACCACCTTAGGTGCTCTTTTCTGCCTCGTGCATTTTCTCCCCAGCTGACCTCCCATGTTGCTTGGGTGACATACGCTACTTCTGCATCTCTTGCATCTCAGCTTGAAGAGACCTGTTCTGACCATCAGTACCAGCCCAGGGCCCCTGCCATATACTCACAAAGTAGCCTATTTTTTCTCTGCATGGAGTTTAGTTTGTCACCACTCATAATTACACATTGTGTATTTATTGATTAAAACCCTTCTCCCCCAGTAATCTGTAAGCTCTGTGATGGCAGGGGCAGTGTCACCAGTCTGCCTGTGTCTCCTGGTATCTGGCCTGGGCTTCAACACTAACTCTACAGGTGCTAGATAGTATTTAGTGAGTGAATGGTTGGACATTTATATTCTGAAGCACTAACAATCACATACATTCTACTTATGTTCTGTCTCACTTTTTAGAACTGTTTCCATTCTGTTAACTAAAACCATGATAAGCCCGGCCCCAAATCTATAGAGTGATTTATGCTGCTTTTAATGAGGACCAACTCTGCCACAGCTTGGCCCAAGCCAGAAGAACTTGGCCTTGTCACATGTTTGCCCTGAAGAATCAGGTGGCATTGTTCATCTCTACCTTTTCTAGTTGATACTTTTGTTTGAAGATGGTGGGAAATAATGATATCCTGGGGCACTGTCTTATAATACAGATATGTAGGTAAAAAACACGAAATCTGGGCACAACTCAGGACATTTGGAAACATTCAAATTTTTACTTTAAGATTCCAATTTCCTTCCCAAT
Organism: Galeopterus variegatus; assembly: GCF_000696425.1. NCBI lineage: Eukaryota > Metazoa > Chordata > Mammalia > Dermoptera > Cynocephalidae > Galeopterus > Galeopterus variegatus. The sequence goes on along the minus strand of NW_007727464.1, from coordinate 336,253 downwards.
TGTGCATGAAGGGAACACGATGTCAGTGCCAAATCACAGGATCACATCAGATGCTTTCCCCACCCTTATCATTCTGATCACAAAGCAGGGGTACTAGATCTATTTTTGCAGGAGGCTGAATATCCAAAAAATGCAAGGCATCTGTCACTCATCAGAATGCTTCCAATGTTTAGAATGTTGCCATAAATTTCTTGCCTACATTTTAAATTATATTTATTTAGGATGGAGGTATATTTAATCTAATTCTTGAATGTTGTGTACATTAACTATTAGATATAAAAGCAATAATTTCAGATTAAAACACATTTGGTAATTATAAAGTATAAAATACAGAAATGCATAAAGAAAATAAAAATCTTACATAATCCCTGCACCCTGAGATAATTACAGTTTGCTCTTGGAGTATATAATTTTAGTCTTTTCTCTTGTGTTATACATACAAATGTGTTTGTATATCAAGTTGGAATCATACGTGCCATCTTGTAGCATCCTTTTTCTGAAAATGAATACACCAAGGATACCTTTTAACATTAATTATTATTTTCAAACTTTTAAAAAACTTTTGAGTCTGGAAAATTTCAAACATATATGAAAAGAAACAGAACATCGTAATAACCCTTTATGTACCTACCGCCTAGGCCCAGCACTTTTGACTCATTCGCCGCTCTCCTGCCTGCCATGGAAGTATTTTGGAGCAACTCTTGGCTATCAAATCACTTCCTCCCAAAATATGTGAGCCTGGATCTCTAAAAGATAAGGACCTCTTTTATTAAATACATACCCACAATGTCATTATCTTACCTAAAAAATTCATAGTTTTCACTACCATGAAACATTTAGTCACTGTTCAGTTTTCCCCAATTGGCTTATACAATTTTTTTTGCAGTTTGGTTGAGTCATGATCCAAATAAAACCCATAAATTATAATTGGCTGATATGTCTCTTAAATGTCCTTTAATTTAAATCCCTCTCCCACACACTTTTTCTTTATTATGGTTTATCTGTTAATTTGTACTGTAGTTTCCCACAGTCTGAAATTGGTGTAGTTTAACATGTTCCTCTCTCCTCTGTATATTTGTAAACCGATAGCGAGCTATAGAGCCTTTGCTAGGTTCTGGTTTGAAGTTTTGGCAAGATGACCTCATATGAGATATAGCATATTTCAATCAGATGGTATATAATGTCTGAGTGTGTTTATCGTTGTGATGTTGGTAGTCATTGATGATAGTTGCCTGACTCATTATTTCACTGGGAGCTGCAGAATGTTCCAATTTCATCATTCCTTCTGCACTTATTTTATTAGCCGAGATACTTCTTTAAGATAAACTTCCCTTCATTAACTATCTGGCTGGCAGTTTTCCAAAATAAGGAGTTGGTCCCTTAATCTCTCTAACTCAGAGGTAATCAATGTGTGTTTTGTAGTCTGTGAACTCACAGATTTCAGCATATTTGATGTGTCTCAATCCTTTTCAGTTAACATTATTATTAATGCTCAAATTGTTCCATCTTTCTTCAGTGGAAGTCTCTTCAGGCTGGTACCTGTGTTTGGGACATAATACCATAGTCTTTGATGACATCCTTGGTTTTCTGTCATGGCAAGATATTCTAGACTAATCTTGTTCATTTTTTAATCCCAGACCTAGAATAAGCCATTTCTCTAAGGAGTCTTTGTTTCTTTTTTTGTAAAATGTTTTGTAGATATTATGGGTATTTATTGCTACCATGTTTTTCATTGTTTCTTGTATATTCACTGAATAGAGCTAGAGAAAATGTATTAAATTAAACTACATGAAATTGTCATGTCATTAGTGGTCCAATATTGGCGATTTCATATGGTTTAACCTGTTTTAAAGAGAAAATGCATTATGAGTTCCAACTGATGTATCCCAATGAGTTTATCTTTACTTAACTTCATTGATTCTGACAGTCTGAGCCACTTATCGCTCGATATCTGGTGGGGCCAGTTCCTACTCAATGTCTTTCTTCTCTAAAGGGCTATTCTTGATTTGGAACATTATTCATTCATCCTTTCATTCATGGTTGTGTAGTAGTCCATCACTTGCATGTACCACAATTTATTTAATTTCTTTTCTTTTCCTGGATATTTTGATTCCAGTTTTTCTCTGTTGTAAATGTAGCTATGGAGAACACACTTGCATATGAATCTTTGTCATTTAAAAATCTTTGATTATTTCTTTAAGATAAATTCCTACAGTGTTGTATTTCTGGGTCAAAGGGGTAAAGCTCCTTTTAAGGCTTTTGGTGAATTTTCCCGAATTGCTTTCCTCCCGTTTCCACCGCTGTTCTACTGTTCACTTTCTTATCTAATTCTTTTTCCTGCCCTCTTGGATATTTCCAGTTTGTATATTATCTGCATATTAATACTTGTGTTGCTAATACTAACAATATAAAAAGCATGATGAATTATTTGTAAGTAAATTACAGGGTTTTTTTTTTTTTATTACCCTGCGTCACATCCTAACAGCTAATTCAAATTTAGGGCCTGTCTTTAAAACAGTATTGATTTTTTTCTCCACAATAATGCCCTGATTTCTTTCCACTGCCACCAGGTAATCTGTGGGGCTGAAAAAAACTTGAGGGCTGTATTCTAGACTCTGGGAGAAAGTCCTGTTTTATGTGTGTAGATTTATGTATGCATATGTGTGTATGTGTGTGTTTAAAGTAAATATCTATATATGTACTACAAAGTATTTAACTTATTAAATCAACATAAACAGATGAGTTACACAATGTCAACTAGATTAAAAATCAACAGTAACAACAACTTCTAAGTATCAAAAATGTTGGACAATGCCTAAATTATTTTCAATTAGATAAATCTGACCTTCCTTCCCTTATTTTAAGTTTTTATAAAAATCAAAGCTCTTATATAAAACAACATTTCATATAATAGAAGTCGTTGTCCACCTTCTGTAGGCCAGGCATTGGACCAGGTGAGCTTCCATAATATATCACATCACTTACTGTGTTGCTAAAGCTACAGTATTTTGAAGTCACCTGGTCTGATTCTCCTATGTCTTGCCCATCAGCCATTTTCTGTAGCTGCGCCTTTTTTTTCTCATCCTTTTTGGTGTCTTTCAATGACTCCCTACATATGGCTGAGGCAATTCTCACCCTGAAGCCGGCGGCACTGCTCAGCCCATGTGCTCTTTAACTCCTATTTGCCATTTATCACAGAAATGCATCACTGAAGTTTTAGACAACACTCTTGGGGTACTAATGTTCCAAAAAAAAAAGAAGAAAAAGGAATAGTCTGAAGCTTTTCAGGAGCCAGACTGTGCATTGCATAGGTTAAATGTGGTAAATTATTTAACAGGATGGTCACAAGGTATGTTTATAGACAGGAGCAAATTCCCGATCCCCAGCAGCATTCTCATGTGCTGTTTCTTTGTCTGGGAGGTGGAAAGAAGGTCGGTGACTAATGTCCCACATGTGCACATGTTAGTATTCCTCACCAGGCAACCTGATCTCACCTCATCCCGATTCTGCCAGGGGTCCGAATATTTTATTTAGTGCTGGTGGCTTTTCTTATTGATGAAAAGAAAGTTCGAGTAGCCAAGCAATTTGAAGAGATTAGAGAAAATAGAACAGTTCTTTAGAGATGTGCCTTTACTTCTTTCTTAGTTTGAAGCCAGTGGCAAGAGAAAAAGGATAAAGTCTTGGGTTGGAGGCTGTTGCTAATGCAGCACAAGTGACAGCCCTGGTGAAGGGGGGAGAGTATTTCTCACGGTTACAAGGTGGAGTGTGCGGATCTGGCTGTTAGGCTGTCTCAGCAGTGAATCAGTCATGTTGGGCATGATGGCAGGATGAGGAAAGAAAATGGGGCTTTGACATCCAACTGTGTTGCTGACGGCAGTGATGAATGAAGGAAATAAGCTTCCTCCAAATCAGGCGATCCAAGTGGAGAAGAGGCACCGTAATCAAGATTGGAGATATCTTCCACCGGAGCTTCTGTGAGCACTCCCTACAGTGCATTAGCTCTTCCATTCATCACATTAAATCCAGAGAGCGGTGGGGACATGTAACTGCTCATTTTTATCATCTTGAAATATACGGGCTGTGATCTTGACTTTAATTAACTGACTCCCAAACAAGTTTATTTAGAGTTGCTTTCCAAGGCCATGTAAGGACTCTCTGTGAGGGTAACTTGACTATGTACAGTCAGCTTATGGCTGAGATGCCTGACTGCTCTGCACCAGTGGCCATTTGGCTCATGTGGACAGGTTCTTATTTTCCAGAAAATGGAGGGGTCAACAGAAGACGCTTCTATGCAGGCCTTGGTCTCTCCATTTCCAGGACGTCAGAAGCAACAGAACTCAGCTCTGCCTTAGGAGAGACCTTTGCAGAGGACACTCACAGAGGACAAGCAGGTTATTCACCTTCTACATTATGGAGAGGGTAGGTGGTGCAGGAGGGACATGGGGACATGGGTGTTGCTTTGCTCCCCATGGATATGTCACCCCACTTCCCCTGGGTGATGGAGCTGCAAAGGATTACTCAAAGCCCATCTCTTCTGAGCAGTGAGAAGTCCTGAAGTGGTTAACTTCCCTGGAACCCTCAAGTGAGAGGCATCCCTTCTTTGGGAAACTAACCCCAAATTGGGGTTCTATTCCTGCATTTATTCTCCAGCCCAGGAAGTTACAGGAAGAGACATAGGTGGAGTTATAGTTTAACAATATAGGCTGGTAACTCTCAGTGAAACAAGCCAGATGACATTCCAGTAAGGCAATTAAGTGATTCATTAACAGAAGCTTGATCTTAGCAAACATTCCTTTCTTACAGCAATTTCTCAGTATCTTTACATATCAATCAGTAACTACTGTCTTTGAGCCAGCAACCTTGCTATGTTAGAATTCTTTATCTTACACCTGAGACTTTATAGCCTGAGGAAAATTTCTTGTCCTTTCCAAGGTCAATATTTGAAACTGCAAGGCTTTGGAAAACCAGGCCCTGTGAAGTACATTTGCTTTAAGAATCCTCTACACATGGGGAGCTGGGCCTCAGTGGAGGCTTCGTTGTGGAGAGCTCTCAGCTCTTCAGGCCCCTGCTTATCTTCTCAGACTCATCTCCTTTCTGTACTTACATCCTACACAGACTCCTTACAGTTCCCAAAGCCTCAATCTGTATTGCTTCCAAGCTTTGCACATGTCATTCTTTCTTTCTGAAAGGTGTTTCCCCACCTTCTGGCCTGACCAACTCCTATGAAGCTTTTCAGGCATATCTACATCATTTTAGGTCATCAGTGTCATTGTTTTTCTCAAATAACCAGGCAAGAACCTTCACAGAGTCAGGGACCTTGTCTGTCTGGGTCACTGCTGTGGCTGCAGTCTCTCCTACAACAGCTTATGCACAGCAGATGAGACAGACATTCTGGGGAGGCGAGAGGGGTTTGAGCTGCCCTCAGTCATAGTCCCTTTCCCCTGCTCCATTATTTTCATATGTAACAGCAGTTTAATATGTAACAGCTTTAATGAAATAGAATTCACATGCCATACAATTCACATATTTTATTTATTTATTTATTTAAAATTTTACTTCTCAAAATACATTGTACTTGATTTTCATACCCCTTTACCTGTTTCTCTCCACCCACTTCCCTCCCTGCCCTACCCATCATATCTGTTCACTTGACTTAAATAGTTCAAGGAATTTTTGTGGTTATTCTGTCTTCTTCCCCCACACCTTTATTTGTTTTTGTGTTTATTTATTTATTTATTTTTAGCTCCCACAAATAAGTGAGAACATGTGGTATTTCTCTTTCCATCCCTGACTTATTTCACTTAATATAATTTTCTCTAAGTCCATCCAGGCTGTTGCGAATGGTAGTACTTCGTCATTTTTTATACCAGAGTAGTATTCCATTGTGGAGATATACCACGTTTTCTGTATCCACTCATCTGATGATTGACATTTGGGCTGGTTCCAGCTCTTGGCTATAGTAAATAGTGCTGCAGTAAACATGGGAGTAGAGGTCTCCCTTCAGCATGATGATTTCCATTCCTCTGGGTATATTCCTAGCAGTGGAATCACTGGGTCATATGGTAGATCTATCTCAATTGTCTGAGGAACCTCCATACCATTTTCCATAAATCCTGCACCATTTTGCAGTCCAACCAGCAATGAATGAGAGTTCCTTTTTTCTCTGCAACCTCGCCAGCATTTATCATTCACAGTCTTTTGGATATTAGCCATCCTATCTGGGGTGAGATGGTATCTCAGTGTGGTTTTGATTTGCATTTCCCAGATGCTGAGTGATGTTGAGCATTTTTTCATGTGTATGTTGGCCATTCATATATCTTCCTTTGAGAAGTACCTATTCAGCTCCTTTGCCCATTTTTTAATTGGGTTATCTGTTTTTTTGCTTTAAAGTTGTTTGAGTTCCTTATATATTCTGGATATTAATCCTTTGTCAGATGTATACTTTGCAAATCACTGTGGAAGAGACTACCTTTTCAACAAGTGGTGCTGGGAATACTAGATACTCATAAGTAGGAGAATGAAACTAGACCTATACCTTTCACCATATACCAAAACCAACTCAAAATGGATTAAAGAATTAAATAAACATCCTGAAACAATAAAACTCCTTAACAAAAACATAGGGGAAACACTCCAGGAAGTAGGAGTGGGTACAGAATTCATGCATCAGACCCAAAAAGCACAGGCAACTAAAGGTAAAATAAACAAATGGGATTATATCAAACTAAAAAGCAAAAAGCACAGGCAACTAAAGGTAAAATAAACAAATGGGATTATATCAAACTAAAAAGCTTCTGCACAGCAAAAGAAACAATCAACAGAGTAAAAAAACAACCAACAATTCACACATTTAAAGAGCATGGTTCAATGATTTTCAGTATAACCACAGAGTTATACAACCATTACTACAATTTTAGAACATTTTCATCAATGAAACCCCCTACTATGTAGCAGTCAATACACAGGTTCATTTGATTCATTATGCTTTTAAAACCATAAAGAAATACTGTACTCATTAGCAACATCTCTCATTGCCTCCCCCAGTCCCCAATAGCGACTCATCTACTTTCTGTCTCTGTGGATTTGTCCATTTTGGATATTTCATATAAATGGAATCATGCACCATGCAGGCCTTTGTGTTTGCCTTTTTTTACTTACCATGGTGTTGTTAAGGTTCACCACGATGTGGCCTATATCAGTTCTTTATTCTTCTTTATTGTTGAGTAATATTCCACTATATGGATACACCACATCTTATTTTTCCATCCATTAGTTCATGGACCCCATCCCTGATTCTTAACCACAGCTCTGGTGTCACCTTCTCCAGGAGGGCTTCCTAGCTCTCCTCTGTCACAGAAGTGTGAAAATTCCCTTTCTCCGTGCACCACTCAAGTATGACACTGTGAGGGCTTGCCTGCATTTCTGTGTCCCTGAAATTGTCACCAGCCTAATTCAGTGTTGCGTGCTTTCAACTGTCCCTCTGAATGATTTTGCACATCCGTATACCATTTATATAATCATTTATGTTGAGAGATTTACAAAATAAAAGAAAAGGCTATTTAGTAAATATCCATCCATGTTGTTTGCATACAGATTGCTAACATTGTGTCTTATTTCCTTCAAGTCACTTCCCCTCTCTTTAAGAATAAAAAAGAAATTAAAACCTTTAGTAAATGTCTCCTCTGATCATCAATCTTAGCCATATTCCTTCTTTTATCTGTCCCCTTCACCCTCCAGGGAAACACCAGCCTTCAAGTCAATTTTGCATATCTTTACAGATAGATACATGTGTTCATGAAAAATACCAGAATTAGTATTTTGGATATATATTTTTTTCTATAAATGATGCCACAAAATATTTCTTGCTCTGCAACTTTCTTTTTCATTCAGGTGTATGTCCTAACTATCTGTGTTGGTATATAGATCTAGCTCATACTTTCTGTCCTAATAGTCCACCTGTGCTTTTCATTTACATAATATTTTCTAACTTACTTCTAATGTAAATTAATTTAAAAAGGAAACTGTATGTCACCACTACAAATGGGAAATGATTATTTCTTGCCTTAAATAGTGGTATGAGGAAATAAAGAACTTCACGGCTATTAAAGTTAAAATATGAAGTATTAAAAAATGACCAAAGGATATTGTTTCCATGGTGACTGAGGGGCAAAGGAAGAGGAAGGAAGAGGATTGTGATCAAAAGGGATGAAAATATATTTAAAATGTTGTCATTATTTATTCCAATGGACAGCTGATATTTCTTGCCTTAAATATTGATATAAGGAAATTGAAAAAATATATGACTATTAAAATTAAAACAGCAACCTCCAGCATACCCCCTACTGTCAACTTGTGTACCAACTTGTCAATTGTGCATGGACCATACTTTGAGAAACACGACTTAGTTCATAGTTGGTAGCATGAGTGAATGAGTGCTCAGCAGTGGGATTTCAGGCACTATGACGACAGTCCAGTGGTGAGCTGTCATGTGTCCTCAAGTCCTGCCTACACATGGGGTGACCCTCAGAGCTGACCAGCGTTCTGCTCACAGTAGTGGCAGCTAACCTGACATAGAGCTCTCCAGGGGCCAGGCACTGTTCCATCTACTTTGCATGTGTTAATTTAGTCCTCACAACAGCCTTGCTGGGTAGATCCCCTTAATATCATCCCCATTTTACAAAAAAGGAGACTGAGGCAAAGAGAGGCTAAATAGGTTGCCTAGGATCAGACAGCTAAGTGAGGAGAGGAGCTGGATGTGAACTTGGGCAGGTGCCTTCAGGCTCTGCGACCCTTAGCCCTGCCCCACCTGATCTCTGTCCATCAGCTGGTGAGGCTGCTGAGTGCTGCGCCCCTCCTCTGGGGATCCCGTGTCAGAGGCATCAGGGCAGGATGGAGAGAGAGCCAGCAAACTCAATGTTCACTTGTATGGAGGCCGTAGCCCTCCACTGCTGCAGTTAGCCCTTCCAGGCCCACCACAACCAGAGGGGAAGGCCAGACTCTAATCCTGCCCATGCCTTTCACTCTCCCAGACTCTCATCAGCCTCCGCCTGCTTCACTGTCCCTGTTTACCTCCTGGTTTGACCAGCTGTGCTGCTCTAGCCAGCGCTGGTGAGCACCACTTGTGCTGGTCTCTGCACACTGGACCCTGTCAGTAGGGTAGGCACATGCTCCAGCCAGAGAAACAAGCAGAAGGACCTAGCAGTGTGGGGAGCAAGGGTTAATTCTGTCTGCAGCCAGGGACATGCCTCTACCTAGGACACCCGACCAGCACACCCTGTAGAGGGCCCGCCAGGAAGAGGAAGAAGTTGCCTTAACTCTCATCCCCTCTGGGTGGCCTTTGACTACCTGAAGGTCGTTGCCAAGGAAATCCTGGAATTTAACAGTAAAATCAAGAAGCCATCTTTTAAGGCGAGTTTTCTAACCCCAGGTGCAGAAAATCAATGTGTGATAAACAGTTTTAGCCTCCCTTCTTAAACCACCAATTATAATGTCCAGATTAGAAATATTATTTCCAGAATGAAGGAACAGAACCAGTCATTTATTAAATGCTTATTAGGGACCATGCATTTTGCCTACCCTATCTCTATTTCATCTGCTCAACCTCTCTGAGGGGCACTGTTACCTCTCTGACATGCAGGGAGACCAGGGAAGGCGTCCAAGGTGTGAAGTCAGCTAGAAGGTGCCCGAGCTGGGCCATGGTCTGTCAGGCTCAAAAGCTTCCTATTGGCCCCATTGCTCTGAGAGAAGCACGCTAGAGTCCCAGTGGCTGGACAGAAACTTAAGGGCGTCAGGGGAAGGAGAGGCTGGCACTTCCTCAGCATGAAACCTCAAAAGGTGACCCTGTGACCCCTGTGTGGGGGCCCTTAGAATATCTTCTTTTATCTTAACCAAAAGCGTGTGAGCTTGTTATCCCCATCGCGCCCCTGCAGACCTCTTCCCCACCCTCTCTATTCTGTTCTGTGCTGGGAGCCCGACCTCTCTGCACTGCATCAGCCACACTCACTTGCCCTCTTACTTCTGGCTGGGCTTGGCCAAAGGCGGGCACCTGGGTGAGGCAGCAGAGCCCCCATTTCTTTATTGGTAACATGGGCATAACAGTCCCTATCTCAGGGTTCCAAGGATTAAATGAATTAATCTGTAGGAACTGCTTAGCATAATGCCCGTCACATAGTAAATTCTCAACCTGGCATTATTATTACTTTCTTAACTATACCCCAGCTGACCTTGGACAAGTCAGTGAAGCTCTTTGAGTCTCTGTCCCTCACCTGGGAATGGGGCACAAGGACATCGCTTTGAGCCTGCTGTGTGTGTTGAGCAGGAAGCGGAGGCCCACGTAGAGCAGGCCGTAGCAGACAGTAGAAGGAAGGGACTGTGGACTGTTTGCTAGGTTGAACCGTATGAAATCGTCACTGTTTGAGCTACACACACAGCAATTTCACAAGGTTCAAGGGTGGGGGCAAGGTTAAGGTGCACCAATAAGAGATAGTGCCACATCTAGGGCCGGCATGTCCAGGCAGAAGGGGAAGGGACAAGAGAAGTTATGGGGAGCAGTGCCTGGGCTGCAGGAGCCGTGGTTGTAGAGGAGAGGCTGGCCCGTAGGCGCTGAGACCTCTGCAGAGGAACAGGGGACCATGCTGGGACCCAACAGAGAAGAAACCAGAGGAGCAGATGCCCCTGCCTCTCACTCCTCCTGCCCTTTGGTTTTCTGCTGGTGCCTGCCTTTGTCAAACCCAGCCTGACAAGAGGGGAAGAGTGTGGGAGAGGCAGTCCATGGGCCAGCCTCCCAAGGCGGGAAGAGGAGGTGGTGGAGGCTGGGTCTGGGGCAGCAAGAGGGGACTAATGTGTTTTGGGTCAGGAGAGATTCGACAGGGCCACGCGCTGCACCTGGTGCTGAGTGGCTGCCTCCCTCTTCTTATTGCTGCTGTTGGGGTTTTGAAGGCCAAGCAGGGGAGAACTGGGATGCAAAGCTTCAGTACTCAAAGGAAGGAAAAAAACATAGCTCATGAACAGTCACAACACACGCACACAGAGAGGGTACCTTTCTAGACTGTTCTAGTGTCAGCACAGCCTCTGATGTTCCCTGGCTGGGCCCTGAGGCTGCCTGGCCAACCCCTCTTGTCCTCTGGGCCTCCCTCCACCCCAAGGGAGAAGGAAGGATGGCTTCTGATGCCAGTTCAAAGCCCGAGTCTGGCTGATGGTATGAACAGTTTCAAGGTCTTTGGCAGAACTGGGGTTTAAACAGCAAATTGCATCAGGGAGAGGCTGTCAGGAGAAGCCATCAATCTTGTGGCATGTGCAATTTGCACAAGTTTGCAGACCTTCAGGACTTTTCCTGATGAATGAAAAACAATCAGACTTAGATGAAATATCACAGACTTTCATGAAGCCCATTGCAATCGGAGTTGAAACCCTTCCTGCCTTCAGTCTGTTCTGATCCATCCTCAGCATGGCTGCTGGCCGTGCATCTTCCTGAGCAGCTGTCTTGGTTCATTTGTGCTCCAGCTTGATGCTTGCTGAGCTCTGCTGAGCAGGCAGGGGCATGGGGAGGAGCAATGGGGCCGTCTGCTAGCTGCACAGAGGATGCAAGAGGAGGAGGGATTGTTCACATTCACCTTTGTCCAACTGCATCTTATTCCAGGCTATCCACTACATAATCATGCCCATAAAACAGCAGTTCTCAATCTGGCTGTAACTAGAATCACCTGGGAAGCCTCAACAAATCTGGAGGCCCAGGTGTCACCTCACTCACATTAGAGGTGGTGCTGTCCTTGGTCTGGAATGTGGCCTGTATTCCGGCATTGCCATAAATGCCTCTGGGGGGATTCTGATGTGCACTGGACACCACTGCCTAGTAGCAGGGGCTACAACTTGAGCCACATCAGAATCCATGGAGGGCTTGGAGAATACATGCCACCAGGTCCCACCCCAGAGTTGCTGAGGTAGTGGATCTGGAGTGAGGCCCAAATGTGCATTTCTAAAAATCCCAGTGGTTGCTGCTGCTGGTGGTCTGGGACCACACTTTGAGAACCACTGCCTTAGTGGAATCAGAGGTTCTGAGAGTTTAAATGATTTGCTGGAGGTCAGATTCCCCTCAGAGGACAAAGAGTTGAAGTTGCTTTATCCATCTCCAGGTCTGGCTGGATATGCCCATGCAAAAGGCCAATATTTCCTTCAAATATTTCTGGCATTAAATTATCACAGGTATGGGGTTTAAGGCAAGGAGCAGTACTGCCTGCCCCCAAACAGGCAAGGGAGCATGCCAAAAACATTACTTTTGCACGGGTGGCCCACCACAACCACCACCACAGCCATGGCGGCCACAAAAGCAGCTCAACACCACAGCAGCAGCCACAGCCACCAGGCAGGCAGCCCACCAGACACTTGACTGCATTGACACAAGGAGAGTCACCACTGGAGATTAGAAAAAGAAGAGGACATCTCTCTACTCAACCCCCTCTCCAGAGTAATAGAAGAAGCAACTGCTCTACCAGATGAACAGACATCAACATAGAGATAATAGAAATATGAAAACCCAAGAAAATATGATACCACCAAAAGAATACAGGAATTCTCAAATATGAGCCCCTAAAGAGCAGGAAACCCTTGAAATGACTGAAAAGGAATTCCAAGCAACATTACTAAGAAAACTCACTGAGATATGAGAAGACTCAGTTAATAAATATAATAAAATGAGAAAAAAATCCAGGATATGGAGAAGGAAATTTACAAAGAGATTAATACCTTAAAAAGGAATGTAGCAGAACTCATGGAATTGAAAAATTCACTCCATGAAATAAAAAACACAAGTGATAGCTTAAGCAGCAGGCTAGAACAAACAGACAAAATAATTTCTAATCTTGAAGATAGCCTTTTCAAAATAACTCAGGCAGACAAAAAAAAAGGAAAAAGAATTTTAAAAACTGAAGAAAATCTAAGAGAGCTAGCAGACACTTAAGTGCACAAACATTTGAATCATGGGTGTTCCAGAAGGGAAGGAGAAAGGGAAAACATGGAAAACCCATTCAATGAAATAATAACTGAAAACTTCCTAAGTATAGAGAGAGACAAAGACCTTCAGATCCAGGAGGCTCAAAGATCCCCAAACAGGTTCAACCCAAGAAGATCTTCTGTAAGACACATTATAGTCAAATTGGCAAATCTCAAAGACAAAGAGAGAATCTAAAAAGCAGCAAGAGAAAAGCATCAAGTCACCTATAAGGGAGCCCTTACCAGACTAACAGCAGACTTCTCAATAGAAACTCTATAGGCCAGAAGAAAATGGAATGAGATATTCAAAATAGTAAAAGGAAAAAAAACCCCTGCCAGTCAAGAATACTCTACTCAGCAAGGCTATCCTTCAGAAATGAGGGAGAAATAGTGTATTTTTCAGACAAACAAAAACTGCAGGAGTTCACCACCGCACAACCAGCCCTACAAGAAATCCTTGAGGAAGTCCTGCATATGGAATCCGAAAAACAATAATCCCTACCATGAATACACAGAAAGACCATTGTTGGTAGAACAACAATGCAAACAAGAAAGAAACTAAATCTTACCACCACAAAAAGCCATAGTGCAATGTAATAATGCCCTGCTTTATTTCTGATTTTAGTAATTTTGGTCTTCTCTCTTTTTTCTTGGTCAGTCTAGATAAAGGTTTGCAAATTTTGCTGATCTTTTTAAAGAATCAACTTTTGGTTTTTTCAGTTTTCTTTATTGTGTTTTATTCCCTGTTTCATATATTTTGTTATAATCTTTGTTAATTCCTACTTATATCTGCTTTTGGTTTAGTTTGCTCTTTTTCTGTTTCCTTAAGGTAGAAGTTTACATTACTGATTTGAGATTTTTCTTATTTTCAATATAGGTGTTTACAAGTATAAATTTTCCTCTAAGCACTGCATGAGCCCTGCATCCTATAAATTTTGATATGTTGTGCTTTGATCTTTATCTCAAAGTACTCTCTAATTTCCCTGTGATTTTTCTTTTTATCTGTTGTTTGTTTAGAAGAGTGTTTGTTTAATTTCTACGTAATTGTGAGTTATTTAAATTTCCTTGTGTTATTGTTGTCAGAGAACGTGTTTTCTATGTTCTTCTTCTTTTTAAATAAAAAAAATTTAAATAAAAAAAGTTTATGGAAATATTATATTATCTCTCTATTCTATTTTTCCATGAACATTTTGACTTGCCTTGTGTTTATCTTCTGTTTTGTTGATTTTTTATGCAATTTATATTGCTAAACTTAGATATTTAATTGCTGGGTTTTTTTTTTATTAAGTGGACTTGTTGCTTAGAAATTAATTTGCCTTTAAAAAGTTTACTCATGTTCCTCTATTGAAATTAATTTGATATTTGCATGGTTTTGGAAGACTTTAGAGAGCTATTTCAAATAATTGTAAAGATTATAAAATGAAATATGTAAATTGTTACAAGTTTTATGTCTCCAGTTTTTGTGAAAATTTGAAGCCCTACTTTCTACAGAGTGTTTTGTTATTTATCTGTTATTCAGTTTATGTATTTGTTATGTGAACAAATGAATGTGCATACCCTTGTTAAAATGAGTAAATAAATTATCACAGGGCCACACCTACTCCCACCCACATTCTAGGTTTATTATTACAGGCCTGTGTTTACCAAACTTGACAGATCATAAGAATCCCCAGTGAGGGGGGGAGGGGAGCAGTTGTTTAAAATATTTATTTCTAGGCAGTCGTATCTCCCCACCATGAAGTGGGTTTGGCAGTGTCCCCTGAGGTATGTGTCAGCCTCCCAGTGCTTCTCTAGTGAAGTGTAGCCCTTCCTATTTCTGCCAGCTGGTTGGTGTGAGAAGATTCAATGCTTGGCATGGGCTCTGGAACCCAACACACTTAGATTCCAAGCACAGCTTGTCAATCCAGAGGCGGTGTGGCCTTGAGCATGCTACCTAACCTCTCTGAGCACTCTTTCTTTCTCTGGCAGCCCCACATCTATACAATGAGGGTTTTGAGAGGATTAAATAGCATACCCCGGGTATGGACACAGCATGTTGTTTCTCCTGTCCCTGTGTAGGGCAGAAGCAGGCTGCGTATTAGGGACAGACACAGCTGCTGTCAAGAAGACACCGCCAGCTGTGAGCCTACAGGAATGAGCACAGACCCCCCCAGGGGTGGGGCTGGCAGTCAGGACCCCCAGTGCATCCACTTGGGCTCCTTATCACTCCTGGGTGCCTGGGGGACATGACGCCTCACAGTCAGCAGCCTCTGCTGGGCTCTGTGAGGGAGGTAATTCCATGCCCCAGGCTCTCTGCACTCTGGTAATAGACATGTGTAAGTGACCTTGGCCCCTCCAACCACCATCAGCCCACAGGATGATGTAATTGAATTTGAATACACTGTAAATTTTATTACAGGAAAGCAATCTAGTTCATTCTGGTTCTCTGGAGTTACCGGATTGTATCAGAGGATAAACTCACTGGTCAGTGGAAGGGGGACAGAAGTCAGGGCCACAGTTTCTCTCACACTAGCTTTCACTGGGCATGACAGAGGGGCAGCCAGTCCCAAGGATGCTGGGTGCCTCCCGTGTGGCACTATGTGGGCAGACACCTGCCCAGGGGCCGCTCACAACAGGAGCTCAACAGAGGAATTTAATTCTGTCTCTCATGTCTGGCTGTCTGCTGTCTGCCTTCCCCACCCCCTTCTCTCCTTTTTCTTTCTGTCCTCCCTTCCTTCTTCATGCTTCTGCCTCTCTCCCTGCCCCTCTGAGCTGTGAGGCTTTGGGGGAACTGCTAGCTCACCTCTAGGAGCCTCCGTCTCATCCTCTGTGATATGGAATCAGTAACACCTATCTCAGAGCACACTGTGGGGATGGAAGGAGATGGGTGATGTAAGGTGCGTGGCACGTAGTTAGGACTCAACACAGGTAAGGGAGCTTTTTTCATTGAAACTCCTTGAATGTTTGAATGCCTCGTCTGTAGCTGTGTTTTTACTAATTGCCTTCTCTGAGCCAGGCTCCAGCCCCTGACATGAGGGGGTTACCACTGCCAGTCCTTAGGCAGCTACAGGTTGTCTGGGAAATCCTGGCATATACAGACATTTACCTCTCACAGGACAAGGCAGTGAGTGACCAAGGACAAGGGGCTGGTCATGACCAACAGTATCATGAATCTCATGGGAGGGAGAGGTCCTTGGGAACTCACGTGGTCAGGGAAGGTTTTCTGGAGGAGGTAAGGTTGAGCTGGGCCTTCAAGAATGGGTCGTATTTGGGGAGGGTGAGCAGAGCAATGAAGCCAGGCACTTAGCAAGTGCCTTCCTGATGCCCAGAACTTTATACTGTCATTTAACAAATTTTTTATTTTAACCCTGAGACGGAGGCATTCTGTTCTCTCTTTGATGGATGCTGAGACATCAGCAGTAGTGATAAGTGATTTGTCCAAGGTCACATGGCCAGTGAGTGTTGCAGATGACTTGTAAACCAACATCTGCTTGACCCCACAAACTTTGCTGATAGCCACATACATCCCTCCTGCCTACCATTCCTGCCAGTGGCCCTTACCTGTTAGCCTGGTAAGGAGATGACATGCCCTGCTAGTAACTAATAGAATACAGGTGGGTCCATATCTATAGAAAAAGCCACTGCACAAGAGCTTGTAGGGTGTGTGTGTGTGTGTGTGTGTGTGTGTGTGTTCGTTGACAGATTTATTAAAAGAGGTTAATTCACTGAGAGCTCCCCTATGCAATTAAGAGTCTATTGACTACTATTAACTGCTTATCAAGGGTAGGCTTGTTTGGAGTGGGGAGAAGGGAAGAAGGGACTTTAGGAGGAAAACTTAAAGCTGATGTCATAAGAGGCACTGCTGCTATTTGATTCCTCAGTGACAAAGGCAGCTCTCTCACACATGAGGGGTAGGGACAAGGTCCCTCAAATTTGATTTCCAACCAACTTCTCAGAAACGTGGCTATTTATGGGACACACCGGGGATGTGCTTGAGGTTTACGCACTGTTGTTTCTGAATCTCACAGAAAAATTGGCTTTGATTTTGTTGAAGGTTCTCTGTTTTATTAATGTTGGGTTTTCCCTCTAGATAGGAAGGCAGCTCAGTGATGTGTAAAACTTCCATTTTCATTTTTTTCCCCTCAGAATTCATTCCATTTCATCACCTGCTGCCTCTAAGACTTCCCAGAGATGGATGGTGGTGTCTGGAAACCATTTTTTTATCATGCTAATCTTGTTTGCTTAAACTCTGGCTTGGAGAGGCCTATCTCTCCCTTGAGGAAACCCTGGATTTTCACCTGGTTTTGAGCCACCATCACGCAGCAAACAAGTTCTGTTTATCTTTCCAGATGGCGGCATTTAAGCAGGTCTTTGGAGGTAGGAAAGGACATGTGTTCTTGGGAGAAAACTTATTGGAGGAAGAAGAGCTTAGATTTCAGAATCACATAGCTGTGTTTAAGTCTTGTCGGGCCTCCCTGAGCCAGAGGCCGACAAAACCGAGCGGCAAGAGACCCCGGTCCAGCCGGGGGTCCCTTGTGGGGCTGAGCGGGATGATGAGTGTTGCTGGCACGGCCCTTCCCCCCCAGGACCTTCCTCCCCGGGGGCCGAGAAAGAACACCACCGAGCCAGGAGAGTGGTCAAAGCCGGAACTCCGTTTATT
>NW_007727464.1:294083-317164 GCF_000696425.1 Galeopterus variegatus | reverse complement strand
GCCAGGAGAGTGGTCAAAGCCGGAACTCCGTTTATTGAAAAGGCACTGGGGCTTATATAGGGGAATCGGGTGAGGATGGGGTGAAGATGGCGTGAGGGGGTGGGAAGAAGCAGTTGTCCAATTAGAGGTGGCCCCGAGTTGAGTGGCAGGGCGGGAAAAAGTTGCCTAGTCACCGGGTCCCGGAACTGGGAGCAATCGGGTACGTGCATACCAGCGCTAATGAAATGGCGACAGTGAACTTAAGCTTAAAATGGCCACCACCAGGAAGCAGGAACTATGCACAGTCAGGCGCCTCAGGATTGAAACGTGGCCCAACAAAGTCTCAGTTTTGCCACTTACTAGCTGTGTAACCCTGGACAGGCTAAGCAACCTCCTTAAGCCTTGGTTTCCCTGCATGCAACAAGGTCATCGCAATGCTTGCCTTCCAGAGCCGTGGGGGGTTACGACGGGGCACCACTGAGGTGTACAGCACAGAACCTAGCATAGAGCCGGTACTCAGTGCTCACCTGTATTCTTGAGCAAGAAAACAAAGCATGCTCTGGTTCAGCTCTAATCTTAGAAAGGTGGTAATGAGTAGTGGGAAACATCTCATTTTCAGAGCCTAGTTAATCAGTCTCTCAGTCTGCTCAGTGTCTAGAGTTGTCATCGTCACAATAAGGCATAAAAGAAGAAAAAAGCAGCACCCCACCTCAAAGGAACATAGAGTCTGAGCAGGAATATGAGATGCATCTAAGATAAATAGCTGGGTGCCTGTCAGGCTGGGCCCGTCAAGAGAAGGTGTGCACATTAATGGCACCTACCATTGATTTGAAGAGAAGGTTTGGAAAGAGGCTAATTTGAGAGTGCCAAGGGCGTTGGGCTGAGTATGGATGGGGGAGAGGGCCTAGGCTGGAGGGGGCATTTTGGAAAGAAAGACAGCTTGTTCACTGGGAAATCCAGGCTACATTGGAGAAGTCATGTCAAGGAGGCAGATGAGTATAGAATGGATCCTGGAGTGAGTGACTAGACTGAGCCATTGCAGATGATTGATTTAAGAAATGACATTCAGTAATGTAGCCTCAGCACCTAGTGCAGTGCCTGGTGTACAGTAGGTAAATAAATAGTTGCTGACTGATGGCTGGATGAATGCCTGGTTGGTTGACCAAGACTCAGCTCAAGCATCACCTCCTCCAGGAAGCCTTCTCTAATCCTCCTGGCAACCCCCACTCTAGGTTAGGTGACCCTCCCTCTGTGCCTCCAGAGTCCCAGGTGTACCTCTCTGTCATAGACTGTGCTCCACTGGGTTGATCTTGTTTATTTCTGGCCTGTCATCCCCACAGGGCTACAATCTTCCTGAGGATAGGACTGAGCTCTATGGAACATGTGGGTTGAATAACTGCCCACAGACATGCGTTGAAGAATAGGGAGCAGTTCCTGGGTGGAAGTGAGAATGAGAGGAGAAAAAAAGTTTGTAAAACTCAGACGCCCTTCAGGGCTACAAATCAGACTAATTGCAGTATAATTTTGGGTGCCTACAGCTTAGGACCTAAACCCACTTGGGTTTACAGTAGGTCATATTTGGAGACATTCAGGTACTTACTAACAAAATATTTGGAAAAATATGAACGATTATGTATCATTAGACAATGATGTATTTCTAGAACAATGCCTTGGAAACCATTTAATAAAATGCTGTCATTTTATGAATACTGAATATTGAAAGCATGATACCAGTGCCCAAGATCTCATGAACTCAGAGGGTAGGATGAAGTCCAGGATCTTGACTCTTGAATCCGCCCTTGCTAGAGCCCTGCCTGGTGTGACAGCCTCTTTCTGGAACAAGGGATTCCTCATGCCCTTCCCACTCTGCAGTTTCAATAGCAATGTCCCTGGGACACACTGGCCTGTTCTTTTCCATACCAGGCACTGTACATGTGTTAGCTCACATGATCCTCATATGCCCTGAATCGTTATCAGGCATCATTATCCCCAATCACAGATAAAACCAAGACCCAGGGCAATGACATGGATGATCCAAAGCCACTCAACTGTGACTGGTGGAGCTGAGACTTGAGTTCAGTGCTCCTGACCACTGAGTTAATGCCACGCTAGGGGTGCATGTTGGAAAGGATCGCAGAAGCAGCACACATGCAGCAGCCACTGCTGTGAGCATTTGCAAGAGCAGTTGTTTCATGGTTGGCAGACCAAGTTGGAAAGAAATAGGCACTTTTTTTTGTCCATCTCTCTGCCTTCCTGGGCCTCTTCTAACAGTAGAAATGTCCTTTCTCTCTGGATCTCTTTGGTCACTGATGCCACCAAACTGAATTTCTTAACATGGAAATGTGACATGCCAGAGATTGATTTTCCTACATAATATTTCTAGAAAAGTTAATTGCCTCATTAGTCATATTTACATTCTGTTTTAATTGCATCCTCGAGAGCAAACGTACTCATTTTTCTCCTATCTTATAGGTCTCACTTTAACAACCTCTTAACAAAGCAGAGACAAGATCAGAGCACATGAAGGGTACTTTGCTTTCTTAAAATATGCCACCTCCTAAAAATGTAGGGCCCAATTATCATTGCAGCTATAAGCTAATTATCAGATACAAAATATAGATCATAACTAATTATAAGGATCTGACCTTATTTTGAAGTCTTAGATTCCTGTAAACTAGGTTAACATTGCTAGGGAAATAGAGATCCAAGTAGGAACTCAATAACTGCAGTAATGAGAGGGAATGAATGCTTATATTTCTAACAAATGAGAAGGGCAAGAGAGAATTTTCCTAAGCTTATGTCTGGTGAAATGTTCCAAAAGTTCATCCTCTACAGGGCCTTATTAGTGGGATGCAGATGATGAAAGATATATTTCGTTAGCATCTTGGAATCTTCTATTTGGAGATAAAGATGGCTGCTTCCATTTTTCAGTTTTTCAAAAACTGAACACTGTGTGCCTGCTGTCCACAGAGCTCCATGCTCGGGGAGATGAGAGGTTGCAAGTTGACGAAACCAGTATCCCTGCCCTTGGGGGTCATTGGAAAGGTGGAACGGAGATGTGGCTCTGAATTCCAGACAGTGGAGCACTGAAACCCCACGGGAGCAGCTGTGGTGAAAGCCTTGAGGGAGGGCTTGTGTCTGGTCTAGTGACATTGGAACTGGCTTCTGATAGGTCACAAGATCTCACTGGGACTTCATGAATGGGAAGGGAGGATGCATGAGCAAGCATTGAGAGGGAGATGGACAGACACGCCCTATGTTTAAGGAATTAGGGAATAGTAATAAGATTTGCACGTCTATAACAGGGGCTTCGTGATGGCAGCTTGAGCTGGGCAAGCCCAGAAAGGGGGTGCTGGCTTTGGGAAGAGCTTGTACATGTGTGTTGTTCTGGGGAGGCATAGTCTGTAGCTTTTGTTAGCTACTCAAAAGGGCCAGTGATTCCCCTGAAAGTTTAGCCCCAGTGTCCTGGAGAGCAGTTCTGTGAACTAAGCACTGGGGAACAAAGGGAGATATGCAGAAATGTATGTTGGGACCGACTAAGGGGGCCTTGAAAGCCAAGGCTAGACAACTAGATGCTATTTGGGGCTCCGCTGACAAGAGACATGTGGGGTGGGGTGCGGGATGGAGTGGAGGGGAGGGCTGGGCGAGAGCTGGGCGGTCTGCTGCAAGAGGCGGGAAGGCCCCAAGAGGCTGCCGTGTTTCCAGGGGAGGGGAGCTACCAGAAAGGAGAGCAGGAGAAGCCTGGAGAGCTGTGGAGGAAGTGAAACGGGCCGGCAGCTGATTAGCGGAAGGGAGGCAGGCAGACGCCAGGCAGCACAGTGTGATTGTGGGTGGATGTTCGGTTGTCAGACTCCCCAGGTTCAAACCCAAGCTCCGCTGCTTACTGCCTCTGCAACTTGGGTCAATGTACCCAACCTTCCTGTGCCTCAGTTTCCTTAGCTGTAACACTAGCTCCCACCTCACAGCTTTGTGGGGGAGGATTATATGAGCAAACACACACCAAGCACCTTGAACAGCCCCTGGTGAGTGTCCTAGGAATATTGGCTCTCGCTCCCAGAGGGCCGACAGCTCCATGAGGGCAGGCTTTGGTGTGTGTGTGTTTTGCTGTACCCCAGGCCCAGAACCCTGCCTGGAACACAATAGGGGCTCCTTAAATGTGTGCTCAGTGTGGAATGGACGACTAGAGTGACGTGCCAGGGAACCAGGACCCAGGCATGCTGTTGACGAGATAACATGAGCAGGGGACCAATGAGAGCCACGTGGAGAGGTCCCAGAGGACTGCAAGGCTCCACCCAGGCCCTCTTCTCAGGCCATGGTCAAGCCTGTGCACACTTATCATCCTGTCCAGTCCTCGTGGGGACCTCCTCTGGGCACAGCAGGGTGGATTGATTATCCCTATTTTTTGGGTGACTGAATGAGGTCCAGGCAGTGGAGAAGCTTGCCCTTTTGAGGTACGTGCTTGGAAGCAGCTGACGAGGGCCTGTGCTGGCACTGTGTTGTCCCCTTCCCTGTCCCATGCTGACTCCCTGGATCCCAACCTCTCTGCTTTCCCAAATTGCAACAGAAGGGATTCATTTGTTAAGGAAACAAAATGTCCAAAGAAAGTATTTTAAACAACAAAAATCAGGGACTCTATAATGTAGAAAGAGCTCATTCAGGATGTTAATGGTTTTGCTTAATGATGGTGGTAAGAATAACATCCTAACCCACAGATTTGGGGAGAACTGGCTTCATACCCTAGACCTACCACTGACCAGTTCTGTGACCTGTGACAGATTCCTTAATCTCTCTGATCCTCAGTTTCCTCATCTGTAAAATGAGGATAATGAGACTTCTTCATGAGCTGTTAAGAGAATTGAATAACATGTTTACAAAGAACTCAGCAATGTTCTTGGCACATAGGAAGAATTCAATAAAGGTTTGCCATCATTTCCTTCTCGGATTATTATGTCTTGTTTGTGCTGATGGCCTAGCCCCAGGGGAATCATATATGTACTGTTGTGAAAGCTGAAAGACTGCTCCTCCGGATGGTGATCCCTGCCCTCATGAGTCTGTAGCCTGGAGAGGGAGGTAGGGGAGTAAACAGACCATGAGCAGACACAGTGCCAGCGCTTGGGTGGGTGGGTGGGTGCCCTGAGCAGAAGGGCACAGGGGACACATTTTACTCAGCCTGGGCCAGGAAGCACGATGGCCCGAGTCTCTTCTGATTTCTCCTAATCTGCAAGAACTCTGACCTTCTCAATTCAAATGGAAATACTAAAGATCATTTCTCAAAGTGAGCTTTTCTGGTTCAAATTTTATTTTGCAACCAATGCAGTAGGTCAGCCCTCAAAAGAGGAATTGAAAGGCAGACAGATAAGTGGATGTGAATGGACACATTTCCTTTATCTGGAGCATAAGTTAGTTGGTAACACAGGTCTGCAAATTCGTTTAGGTCCCATGCTCTATAATGCTGTGTACATGAGAAGAACAGTTAAATCAAACAGCATAGCACTGCAGAACCTCAATTTTCCCACCCCTCCTCTTTCTGATGTCCCTGATTTTCCAGGGAGAGCATCTCTCCAGGTCAACTTGGGGGAATCCCACATCTGCGGAGAGCACATAGGAAGCTGGTGAACACTTTACCCCACCAGCCCCACTTCTTTCTAGGCTTGCAGTGGGGGTTCTCCTAGAGCTGGAGGCAGGAACTCCCCTGTACCAATCAATTCTGGGCTGGAACCCCCTCCAAGAATACTCTCTCCCCTTTTCCTCTCCTGCCAAGCTGTAAGACCAAGGAAAGTTCTGAGAAATCCCACGCAGCCTGTTGCAGCCTACCCAGGACAGGGCACAGTTGCATTCTGAACCAGGCAGATGGAAAGTCCTGCCGTGGCCTGAGGGAGCTGTGCTATCTCCTGTCACAGTGCCTTTGCATGTGCTCTTCTCTCTGCCTGGAACTCCATTTGCTCCTACACTGCTTCTTCAAGACTCAGCTAAAAGGTTCCTTCTAGGTGCCCCAGAAACTTCTGCTCACCTCTCCTAACATTGATCACACAGTTAAAATGGTGGTTATTTATAGAGCAGCCTCCCTTATAGACTGAGAGTTTCTGCTTGCTATCAGTCTCCAAGCTGTAAGAAAATTACAACCCAATTACTAGTAGTAATGATAATAATAGTGGTGGTGGTAAAGGAGTGTAGAGAAGGAAATCTTGCATGAGTCAGGCACGCAGGGGCTAGGAGAATGGTGGATGTGTGCTGTGGAGCCCCAGGCACTCAGGTTGCAAAATGCTGGGCGTGATGATGTCATTCTTCCCTAAACATGTCAACATCATCCTCAGAGAAGCACTTTCTTCCTGGTTCCAAGTTATTGATCTCAGCAAGTCTCAGGTAGCAGGAAAATGGACCAACTCCAAGTAGAGGGACACCTATTCTACAGAAAATCATGCACATCCTTGTGAGATATTATATTGAGGTATTCTATTATCTCCCTAAACTGCTCCAATGCAATTATAAAGAACACACATGCATAATGTGGGGCTTAAGTGTAAAGACAAATCAAGCCCCACCACCTTCTCATGTGGCCACTGAAGGATAATTTAATCTATTAGTGGGTTTCATGTGAGCAGACTTCAGGAAAACAAATAATAAATATCTGTAACTGCTGTTCTGAGGGCCTCCCTGGCTGAGCAGGTGGGGCTGCAGACTGTGAAGGCTGGCTTCCCCCTCCCTGGCTGGGCCTTACCCTGCCCCACAGCTGTCACAAATAGGCATGCGACTGAGCTGCACGTTCACTACCTGCACCCCTGTGCCCCTCCCCCTTTTAGTAAGCTCAAGACATGCTGGTGGGACTAGAAGACTCGGTTTCTTGTCCCAGCTCTGCTGTGTGACCTTGGATAAATCACTTCTTTCTGGGCTTGTTTCCTTCTCTGTAACCATGGTTCTTAAACACATTTGTACCAGGGACCTCTGTAGCAGTCTAGTGGAGTCTATGGGCCCCTTCTCAGAATAATGTTTTTTAATCAGTAAAATAAAATTGATTGGATTATAAAAGAAACGGATTATTTTGAAATAGAGTTATCAAAATTGAAAAATGTGACCTTGTGATACATATGCTTACTTGTTGGCACATTAAGTGACAAGATCTACTTGTGGGTGTAATACCTATCCTAATTCTGAAGTGGAGATGAATATCAATGATATTTTGCGTTGTTTGGAGCAACTGTAACATGCCATGTAAACACCTGTGACTTGTATCGGTCACAAAGCCCTGGGTACACAGCTAGAACTGCTGTGGTCTGTTGCCTCCCTGCACCATGAAGGAAATCCTATGCTGAAGTGTGGTGAGTATGGATAAAGCTGTGAGTGTTTCCCATTTACATTTTAGGGTTCCCCTGAATTCTACCCAGGAAGCCAGTAGTGAACCCTGGACTAGATGGTATCACTAGGCTTTTCCAGCCCTGGCACTTTATGGTGTCTGCTGCTGCAAGAAGTAGGTCCTCATCTCCCAGCTGCAACCCAAATGCTACAAGGAGAGAGGGGCAGATCCTCCTCATCCCTTTAGTTCATGCTAACTGAGCATCTGCCTTGTCCCAGCACCACCCTGAAACTTTCATATGTGTCATAGTCCTCAGGGCTCCTGGGGACTGTGAGGCAGATAAAACCACCCCTTATCTCAGGGAGTAAGAAGGGTATATGAAAAGAGTGTGGGAAACAGTGGTTCAAAACCCTGGCAGAACGCCACATGTCCATATTAAACAACCCCCTCAGACATCTCCTCTGAAATAGGAAGGTCTAAATCTCTACTATATCCTCTTAAGTACCTTGTCACCCTTTCGTAGGAGGGGCCATTCTTTGCCACAACTCTGACCTGGAGGAAGTTCCTTGATCTTTCTGAGCCTTAGTTTCCTTATCTGTGAAGGGGACTGAGGACTACTTCATAGGCTTAAATTAACACAATTGTGGCGTATCACACCTACAACAGTGTGGATGTTTGGCACCCTGTGGACAAGTATAGCTGGAACCTCTGGGTGCTGTTCTTGCATCTGGAGTGCTTGTATTTGATCCCAGAGAACTTTGCTGGGGCCTTTGCTCCTGCTGTCCCGGACCTGGTCTGAAAGATGGAGCAGGAACCACGCCTGCCTTCCACCCTGCCCAGTGAACGAGCATGAACAGGGAACAGGGCGCCTGGAGAGGCACCATCTCAATCTGACTCAGGAAGACCTGCACATGCAGGTATTGGCCTGGCCTATAGCTGCTGAAACACCCTTTCTAAAACACCTTCTAAAACAACCAAATCACGTCTCTCCTCCCCAGACCTAGAAAAGGCCACTGGCAGTTGAACAGTGCCTTTTACTGAAGAAAGATCTTGGGGAGCATCTACTGATAGAAAAGGTTTGGATTCTCATTCCCCCTTTTCTGGTTTCATTATCAATTGCCCCTAAAATTTTAGGTTGGTCACTTAACCTCTCCATGCTTCAGACTTTTTGTCTTTAAAAAGTAGAGTAGAATGTCTTCCCTACCTGTGAAGAATCAAATCATGTTTTAGCACTTGCAATTAAAATAAAAGCAAAATAAAACCTAATCACTTGGAAAGACAAAATATAGCTTTCTTAAATGACTTTGGGTGCAAATGAAAATCAAAACCACAATTACAAGCTATTAGTAGAGCAACAGTATGTACTGAAACTTATGGGATGTGACCAAAGCTGTACTTAGAAGCAAATCCATAGCCTTAAATGCCTCCATAATCAAAGAGGAAGGATGAAAATACATAAAACACTCAATACAAAATATAAAAAAAAGAAATCTGAGAAAATTAGGAAGCTATAAACCATAAACATAGTAGAAATTAATGTGTTAGAAAAGAGAAAAGCATTAGAATTTATAAGTGAATCTAAAAGTCCATTCTCTGAAGAAAACAATAAAATGGACATGCTTGTCTTAGACATAATCAAGAAAATAAGAGAGAAAGCACAAATACAAAGATTAAAGATGAGAAAGGGAGTATAACCATGGATAAGGAATAGATTAAATCAAATTACAAGAGGATAATACTTGTACACGCAGCTCTAAGCTAAGATATTGGAAAATCTCTGAAATGTATGGCATTCTGAGAAAATATACATTATCAGATTTGGCTCAAAACGTTAACTAGGCTAACAGTCATGGAAGCAATTTAAAATGATGTCTAATGGATTATCAAAAAAAATGTGTTTCAGAGAAGGATAGAAACAGACTTAGTGTGTTGCTGAAGCAGGCAAGTGGATGGGGCGAGACGATGAGCAGGGAAGGGTCAGAGGCACAGAGAGATCAGAATGAAGTCAGGCGGTCAGGCCCAGGGCAGGTGTGTAGGAGGTGAGGCCAGGTGAGCTGGGGTCTGGGACAGGTTGGGCTTGGAGACCAATCCACTGTGTCCTCCTTTTCAGGCTCAGGTGTGGCCTCCTAGATGACCATGAGGGTGGCCTGTCACCACTTAGTCATCACTTGAGTCTCTTGACTGTCAGTGGGAAAGGGTTTTGGAGTGCTTGAGCACTCGTACCAATGCAGTTTTATCAATGGTGGACGGAAAGGACTGCCCTTGTCTTGGTTCGGAAGTTGATTCCTACAAAGCTATTATGTTGATAATTTCAAAACTTCAAGTGCTTCTTATGGACTTGAAGTGTTATCTGGAGAGGAGATGCCAGGAGGGCTGAGCAGAGAGAGATGCCTGGGAAGCAAATTCACCTTTCTCTCCAGGTCAACATCCTCTTAACTGACCTCCAAGACACTCCGTAAAAACTCTCTGGTTATTATAGCTTTGTAGTATAGTTTAAAGTCAGGTAGTGTTATGCCTCCAGCTTTATTTTTTTTGCTCAGCATTGCTTTGGCTGTGTGTGGTCTTTTGTTATTCCATATAAATGTCTGGATAATTCTTTCCATTTTTGAGAAAAATATCATTGGAATTTTGATGGGGATTGCATTGAATTTGTATATCACTTTGGGTACTATGGACATTTTCACAATGTTGATTCTTCCAATCCAAGAGCATGGGATATCTTTCCATCTTCTNGGAAAGAACTATCCAGACATTTATATGGAATAATAAAAGACCATGCATAGTCAAAACGATGCTGAGCAAAAAAAATAAAGCAGGAGGCATAACAGGCTGAGCAAAAAAAATAAAGCTGGAGGTATTACTCTACCTGACTTTAAACTATACTACAAAGCCATAATATCCAAAACAGCATGGTACTGGTATAATAACAGAGGCTCTGATCAATGGAATAGAATAGAGCACCCTGAAATCAACCCACACACTTACTGCCATCTGATCTTTGACAAAGGCACCAACCCTATTCACTGGAGTACAGACTGCCTCTTCAGCAAATGGTGCTGGGATAACTGGATATCCATATGCAGGAGAATGAAACTAGACCCATAACTCTCACCATATACTAAAATCACTTAGAGAGGATACAAGAAGATGGAAAGACATCCCATGCTCCTGGATTGGAAGAATCAATATAGTGAAAATGACTATACTACCCAAAGTTATCTACAAATTTAATGCAATCCCCATTAAAATTCCTATGACATTTTTCTCTGACATGGAAAGAACTATACAGTCATTTATCTGGAATAACAAAAGACCACGAATAGCCAAAGCAACGCTGAGCAAAAAAAATAAAGCTGGAGGTATTACTCTACCTGACTTTAAACTATACTACAAAGCTATAATAACCAAAACAGCATGGTATTGGTATAATAACAGAGACTCTGATCAATGGAATAGAATAGAGCACCCTGAAATCAACCCACGCACTTACTGCCATTTGATCTTCGACAAAGGCATTAAGTCTATTCACTGGGGTCGGGACTCCCTCTTCAGCAAAGGGTGCTGGGATAACTGGTTATCCATTTGCAGGAGATTGAAACTAGACCCACATCTCTCACCATTTACTAAAATCAACTCAAAATGGATTAAGGATTTAAATATACACCCTGAAACAATAAAACTTATTAAAGAAAATATAGGAGAAACCCTTCAGCAAATAGGGCTGGGCACAGACTTCATGAATATGACCCCAAAAGCATGGGCAACCAAAGGAAAAATAAACAAATGGGACTATATCAAACTGAAAAGTTTCTGCACAGCAAAAGAAACAATTAACAGAGCTAAAAGACAGCCAACAGAGTGGGAGAAAATATTTGCAAAATACATATCTGACAAAGGACTAATATCCAGAATATATAAGGAACTCAAACAACTTTACAAGGAAAAAACAAGCAACCCAATTAAAAAATGGGCAAAAGAGCTAAGTAGGCATTTCTCTAAAGAAGATATGCAAATGGCCAACAGTCATATGAAAAAATGCTCAACATCACTCAGCATCCGGGAAATGCAAATCAAAACCACACTGAGATACCATCTCACCCCAGTTAGGATGGCTAAAATCCAAAAGACGCTGAACGATAAATGCTGGCGTGGTTGCGGAGAAAAAGGAACTCTCTTACATTGTTGGTGGGAATGCATAATGGTGCAACCCCTATGGAAAATGGTTTGGAGGTTCCTCAAACAGTTGCAGATTGATCTACCATATGACCCAGCTATTTCACTGCTGGGAATATATCCAAAGGAATGGAAATCATCAAGTCGAAGGTATACTTGTTTCCCAATGTTCATTGCAGCACTCTTTACAATAGCCAAGAGTTGGAATCAGCCCAAATGTCCATCATCGGATGAGTGGATACGGAAAATGTGGTATATCTACACAATGGAATACTACTCAGCTATAAAAACGAATGAAATACTGCCATTTGCAACAACATGGATGGACCTTGAGAGAATTATATTAAGTGAAACAAGTCAGGCACAGAAAGAGAAATACCACATGTTCTCACTTATTGGTGGGAGCTAAAAAAAAATAAATAAATTCACACACACAAAAAAAAACCGGGGGTGGGGGGGAAGAAGATATAACAACTACAATTTTTTGAACTTGTTACGTGAAGCAAACGGAAAGGACATTGTTGGGTGGGAGGGAGGAGAGGGTGGAGGGAGGGAGGTTTTGGTGATGGGCCACAATAATCAACCACATTGTATATCGACAAAATAAAAATTTAAAGGAAAAAAAAAAAAAAAGAAAGAATGAAAGATCCTATTAAGTGGGCCTTAATGTATATTCCTGTTATAATGCTGCTGCTTTGAGGATTAATGGAGTAAGCTCCAATCTATCTACAATTAGTTTAAGTAATTTACAGACTCCTTCTGGCAACTTTCAAATCCCCACCTGACTAGGCTTTTCCCATTTAATATATTTCATTTTGGTGCCTCATTGCCCTCTGGATGAAGTCCAAAATTTTAACCTAACTTACCAAGATTCTTCTTCCTCTCCTTCCACTTTATACCTATGCTGGGGACAAATGGTACTTTAGATCCTGAACTAGCCTCTCTTTCTATTGCTTCCCAGCCTATGTGCATAATGTTTCCTCCAGCTTGGGACTCTCTCCTTGTGCCTTCCTCCTTTCCACCTCCCCTGCCACCTCGCTCCCTCTGCAATCAGGCTATCTTCACCTGGCTAACTCCTATTTAACCTTCAAGTCTGCACAGGGATTGTCCAGGGAACTCTTTCCTCACTCCTCTGTACCGACGAGCCTCACAGACACTTCCTAGTGCTCTGTACTGATGCCAGCCTTTCGTGTATCTTGCTTATGCAGCCTGATTGCTTATCTACAGTCCTTTCTAGAATGTACATTTCTTAAGAACTCTGCCTTGTTCTCGATTGCAATCCTAGCACCTAGCACAGCACCAGGCAAGTACAATAATAGATGGTAAATATTTGGTAAATGCATAAATATAAAGAAAAAATATCTTTAATGATATGGGAAATATAGATATGAAGAGAAATATTTTACCTAAAATATGTATATTTTAGGATAAATAGAAATTATTTTTGTGTGTGCATTACATTATTCATAACCCTGTTATCTTACATTAACAAATACAAACTTTACTTTAGATATGATTTGAAGAATAACTAGACTCCTCATGTGGGAAGACTTGGTATATAGAAGATATGAAGTGTGTTTTTTTTTTCTCCACATGAGAATCTATACAATTATAGGTGTTGTTAATAACAAGAATAACTGTCAATAATCTATTAAATAGTTATATAGTATTTTTGATTGGAAAAACGGAAACAAAAGGTCTCTTGTTAGTTTACTGAAAATATCATTTTCTTCTGGAGTTTCTGCACAGGGCTAGGCACCAGAAAGTATAGTGGTCCACTGGTGCATCAAGGGTCACCATGGGAACCGTAGGGAACAACATTTGTGCCCCAGGCTTCTGGAATAGAATGATTAAAAGAAAGTGAGCCAGAGCAGGAGAATTTAGGAATCCCCTGAGGGGATCGCACCCTGGAGATATGTATTATGGTCAGAGGCAATCAGAAATGAAAGATGACATTCACTTGTACCCTTGGAATTGTCTTCAGCTGATGAAAAGAAACTTCTCTGTGAGTGTATATTTTACTTATGTTGCTAGCTAGCAGTAAATTATATAACCATACCTAGATCCAAACAGATTTAATTTGAGGCTTGTAAAAATCAGATTTGGGGAATAAATTAGTAGTTTTAATGCTTTAAAATTAATGACAAATATTTGTATATTTTTACAACACAGTATGACACTCTTATTTAATTCTACTGTTATTCCTGTGAGTTAGAAATTATTATAATCCCCATTTAGCATCAAAGGAAACGGAGTCCAAAATATTGCCTACAGTTGGTAGTAGAGGCATGCCTGAAACCTGGACTTTTGATGATAAATCCAGTATTTTTCTCACTACTACAAGCTACAAAGAAACTGATTTATGTATCCAGATGATTCACATAAGTTCATCTCCCAACATTTTTTTTATTGAAACATAATTGATTGTACATATTTGTGGGACACAGCCTTGAATATCAATACCCACATGCAATATGTGATGCTCAAATCAGGATAATTAAATGTAATCATTTTTTGTGGCCCTTTACCAATTTCTCACTAACCTCCCCTCCCCTGCCCCTTTCCCATCTCTGGCAGCCTCAGTTCCGTCATCTCCCAACATTTTAATTACTCATTTTGAACATCTGTTTTGTGTCAGTTTACTCCTCTATAAAATGGGGATCGTAATAATACCTACTCATAAGGAACTGATGTGAGAACTGAGATATAAATTGCTGTGCTCAGTTTTTAGTAAACTTAACTATTAACTATTACTTATTTTCCTGATAGAAATATGTATAGTAGGGACACGTGTTAAATATGGGAGTGAACATTCAGAACTTGAGATTACGTCGTGTAGCTCACTAATGACATTTCTCAGCATAGTCGTAGTGGAGGGTAGGGGTGGTCATAGTTGAGTGAGTGGTGATGGTGGGGGAGGAGAGGTGTGGGGAATATTCTTTTACACATTTCTGGAGAAAACGGTATTAACTTTATTTCTTCTGAAGAAAAGAGTAGGAATGACAAATAAATGTAGATGAATATATTCTGTAAAATTTAAAAAATGCATTGAGTTATTAGACTAGTTGAAAAATGTAGCAAACTGGTCAGTAAATTGACTACTATTATGTATATTGACCTGGCCATGGAATTTTCTTTTACCTCCTAAAACTGCAACATTCTTTATTGGCTACATTAGTTGAGGATGAGATGACTATGGAAATGACTTGCTTTAGTTAATGGTTACTAAACCAGTATTTCCTAACCTATTTTCTGTAAAATGCTGGTATACTATTAATAAATCACAGGGATGGAAAAGCAATTCAAGTTTTTGTAGAAGCCACATGAGAACAACGGCAATGGCAGATATTGCAACATCTTCTATTGTTTCATCCTGAGCTTAAATTACTTCAACATTTTCTCTAAATTTTTTTAAGAAAATAGTTATAGATATTATGCATATATGTTATTATTGTTTGATACTTTATTATCTCAAAAGTTTAAGACCCTATAAGCTAAACAACATAACTTAAGCTATATTAGCAGAAAATGAAAGGTTGTTGGCATTAGAGCAAATAATGAATACTGGTCTTATTTCCACCACCGACCAGCTATGTGACTTTGGAAAATCATCGACTGCACATGACAAGCAAACAGAAAGGACATTGTTGGGAGGAAGGAGGCAGAGGGAGGCGGGAGGGAGGTTTCGGTAATGGGCCACAATAATCAACCACATTGTATATCGACAAAATAAAATAAAATTAAAAAAGAAAACTCTCTGGACCAGAAGGTCAAGAAATGCTGGGATTTTAAAGGCTCAATTGCCAGGAAACACTGAACACATGATCATGGTTTGCTTTATTTGTTAAAGGGATGATGTTGGCAAATACAGCCTTGGGAGTGAGGGGCACTTGGCCCAGTGAGCAATAAAATGCTAGATGGGGCCTCAGTTAGACTACTTTTACTATCCCTGAAGGATTAATCTCATTAGATCCAGGCAACTATGGCAGAGAGAGAAGAGGACTAATTACTATCAAGTCCTCATGATTTCCTATCCACTTTACATTCACTACCTCATATAACACTCACCATCACCGGCTGACATGCAGATATTATCATCCCCATTCAGTGGAATGGGTAACCAAAACTTTAAGTAAATATATAATTTACCAATGGTCTTTCATCTAGAAAATGGTGGAGATGAGATTTCCACTTGATTCTAAGGCCTTTGATTTTCCCATTCTACCATCTTGCTGTTTTCCAGACAGGCACAAGTGCAGACAGAGTATGTTGTAAAATGTCCCATCCCATCCTCCAGAGTGCCTATGGGAGCCCCCAGTGGCCTTTCTGTCTCAGGGATGAGTGTGAGCTGCAGAAGCAGTCTCTCATTTTTTATGTCTCATAGGGGGCTACCTAGCCTCCAACATTGTGGTTTTTTCAAGGCTCCTTCCCCAATCTCTCTTTCTCTGATGCTGGAAATTCAACTCACCAAACACCAAACCTTTTGCTCCATAATGAGAGAAGAGCCCCAGGAAACCAGTGACCCTGTGAGAGAAGACAAGTGGCTTTATGTTACCATCACAGTGTAATTGTGATTCTAGGAGGTACTTTCCTGAGCAAAAGTCTAAAAAGGAAGGGGATTAGGGCTGAAGGCACCAAACCTTTTGTGCAGGAATGTTTCCATCAGGAAGGAGTAGTCACAGAAAGGAGGGGCTGGTGCTTGTCAAGACCCTCTACCCATTCTACAGCTTTACCCCGGGGGCAGGGGAGGACTCCACTTTGGCTCCTGACATATTAAGCGAGAGCAGTAGGTTGTTGGCTTCCACTCATCTATGACCACTAGGACCTCCAGGTCGCCTTCTGATGCATTGGCTGCCTTGCCCTGTGCCCATAGATGCTTAGGAGTCAGGAAACAACAGTGAGGAGATAGATCGTGTGTCACTGTTCTTCCCTTTTCTGTGATGAGCACCCTGGACCAGCTGTCTGTGGCACTTCTGTCACTCACATCTCTATGTCAAGGAGTTTGATAATTCATCATCGGTGTATTTTAATCATAATAGGAACTACCCAAAGTGGATTCCATCTCTCTTGAGGGAGGAGGGGTTTGACCCCTGATCTTTCCCCACCCCCCAATCTGTGCGACTCCATGATGGATTAGACAGGGTAATGTGGGATAGCAGGAAAGGAGTTTTACTTGCTCAAAGAGGGGAGTGCTGATGTTATGCAGCTCTCTGGGCCTTAGCCTCCTCCTTGCTAAACTGGGGACACTGTGATTTCCTTGGCAGGGGCATACTGAAGATATACATGTAAAGCTCCAAGCGCAGTAGCACATGGTTGGGGCTGTGTAAACAGCTTTTATCTCTCTGAATTTTTTTTTAAAAAACAGTCATTGCTATAATTCTCTGAAACTGTAACATGCTTGTTCAGTTATCTAGCTCTGCTGATGGGGCTACCACAGCCTGCATCTGCTTCTCATAGCTTCCAGCCAGGTAACTGTCCTGGTCTCTGCATTGACGATGCTGTTTCCGCTCGAGGAGGGAACCATCATACTGAGAACCTACTTTGTGTTAGGTGTGTTACGAAAATAATCTTATTTAAAACTCCAGAAAGTCCAGTGAAGTAGGCATTGTGCCCACTTTAGAGAAGAGAAAATGGAGTCTCAGAAAGGTTAAGTGATTTCTCATAACTCATGCATGTGAAGAGGTGGTGTCAGGACATGATCTGCATGTCGCTGATGCTTAAGTGCCCCCATCACAGATGCATCACTGCCTCTGACCACAAGGGCTCCTGGGAGTGGTCATTTTAGGAAGGGTGGTTTTCTGGGAGGGATGGGGCTGCTTCCATTGTTTTGGTGCTGATGTCTTTGCCTCACTGGCTCCTGGTAGTGGGGTTCGTGGAATAAGCAGTCTCCTTACCTCACCCTGCTGCCTTCCCAGAAAGGACTAAAAATTAGCCATGTGCACCATGTAACCTTCTCTGTTGACATGAAGGCTCTGCTGTCTTGGCAGAAGTATTGGTGCAATCCTGACACTATCTATATGAGACGCCTTTGGCTCTATTCCAGGCTCTGTGCCAGGCACCGTGCACACAGCTCTGTTCTTCTAGGAGTCCCAAGCCTGGGCAGTGGCAGACAGTTAAATCCAGACTCTCCTTGGGAGATGGTTTAAAGGGCTCAGAGAGTCTGGTCCAGGGTAGAGCTAGACTCAGTTCCAGTCTGAAGGAGGCAGAGTTTATCCTGAGCATATGCCACTCTTTCTGTGGGGACCCATCACAGTCAGGTGGAGGAAAGCTCAGTAGAAAGAGCCTGGGGCCACTGCTTTTGAATCCCAGGTCTGCCACTTACAAGCTCCAGGAATCTAGACAACTCACTTGACCTCTTTGGACCTCAGAATCTTTATCTGTAAGTAGACCCAAGGAACACTTTCAGAGTTATTATATGGCCTGAATAAACTAATACCTGGAACTTCCTGGCACCCTAAGATTACCCTAAGACCCACATGGACTGTTTGCCTCCATCCCATGCCTCTGCCTTCTTTCTTCCTTGCAGATGGACTTAAAGAATCCCTGAGCACTGGGATTTGAGATGCATTTAGTAGTAATGTGTCTTCTCTTTCCACTAAAGAACAATACATATTTGTTGAATCGAAGTCTACCTGTGACGGTTTGACTCTCGGACAGGCATGAGTTGGAACACTGCCTTTTGGAATCTTCCTGACTGGATGTACAGTTCCTGATGGAGTGGCTAGTGTCTGAAGATATGGCTAATTCATGTTACGATGGCCGGTTGCTGGGGGGGCCACTTTCTGCTTTAAGAAAGGGAAACTATTATTTATTAAACATCTGCTGTGGACCCAGTACAGGAAATTCATGGATCCTATGTTACTTAAAGTACTGCATGAGATATGCATATAGAAAAAAAGCCTTGGGGGGCCGACCCCATGGCGCATTCGGGAGAGTGCGGCGCTGGGAGCGCAGCGGCGCTCCCACGACAGGTTCGGATCCTATATAGGAATGGCCGGTGCACTCACTGGCTGAGCGCAGTGTGGGCGACACCACACCAAGGGTTGCGATCCCCTTACTGGTCATGAAAAAGAAAAAAAAAAAAAAAAGAAGAAAAGCCTGGGACCTAACGTCACACTACCTGGATTCAATTTTATTTTTGCCACTTTAAGCACATGACTTAACCACTCTGTGCTCTTTGATGATAATAGAATCTCTCTCATAGAGGTTTGGGAGGAATTTTCTCCTGCCACATTGTAGGTTTCAATAACATTTAGCTGCTCTTATTTTTTTATCCACATCTTGCAGATAAGGAAACCAAGGCTTGGGAAATATCAGTGATTGAGTCTTCCTCTTCCAAGAGGAAAATTTAAATTTAAATCTTGCCTGACTTCCAATTCTGGATCTCAGAATTGTTCTATACTCACTCTCAGTTCAGGCCAGCTCTTTGCAATGTGAGGATATAACCCTCCCACTCAGTATACAGCAAGCCACGCCTCTCACCTGTGATGGGTTTGGCCTTGTGTAAGTGGCTGGCACAGATCATACTGAGTAATGCCCCACTTTAACTTGGCCATGGGAGGCATCCTGGGTGCAGCAGGACACTGAGACACCAGATTAATGGCAGGGCCAGGATAGACCTCCCCTAAGTGAAGAGTGCTGAGCTGCTGAGACTCCCACAGAAAGCAGACCCCCCACCTGTTGGGGAGGGCAGAGTGCACAGAGTCTCTGCTGGTTTTCTGTGCGGAGTCTGAAGTTGAGTTATTGCAAGATGTTGGTTGTATGAGAAGTAAGTTATGACCATTACATTGCTGAATGACAAGCTCTGTGTCATAAGAGTGGCTTTCAGCTCTTATGTGATATCGCCTTTAATTTCTATAGCCATGCTAAAGAGGTATTCACATTGCCCTATTGCTATAAGAAAGCTGAGGTCAAAGAAGTTCACATCTTGCCTTATAGCACATTTTGGCAAAGGCAAGATTTAAGTTTGGGTTTGCTGGACCCTGGAGTCTCTGCTCTTCCTCCACCCCATGCTTCTTTTCTCCATGAGGCTAGGACTACAGGGCTGAAAGAGTGTCAGGAGAGGGCCCTAGCAGGGGTTTGGGGGTAGTTTTGGAGTGCTGGCATCAGACAGTCCATGATCCCAGGAAGCAAGTGGATCAAGGCTCCATGGGAAGGAAGTGAAGAGACACTTCAGCCTGAAAGTCAGGGAGAGTGGGTTGAAAGGAAGAATGATGGCCACAGGCCTTCTGGAATGCCTCAGACCCCAGGCAGCTCTGCCCGTATGGATGACAGTGGAAGAGTGCTCCGTAAACCTGGCCATCACCCCTACCATCAATATGTTCCTGGTCACCTATATTTGGGTTCCATTTCAATGCCAACGCCCTTGCCTTTACCCATCTTAAGTTGAGGATTTCATGTTTGGGGCAGGCGAATGGATGGTGATTGTGAAATTCTGGTGAAAGGTACAGTCTCTTTTCCCAGAAAAAGATACTTCTTCACTAATGTTGCATACAATTTCAGAGGGTATATAGGTCCCATAGTGTTTATCAACCCCATGAGGTCTATAGACCTGTTTATAAGTCGTGCTCTTGCATTAAACTAATGGGTTGAGCCCTGATGTCTGGGCATCTTGAACAAAAATCAGTGGAAACAAACAATTTCATGTGCAATAGTAAACCAACATAAAAACAGATAAAATATTTCACAATACGCTTAACAGGAAATGTACAGGGGCTGCAAGAATAAAACTTCAAAATTGTATTGAGGAACAAAAATGAAGCAGTGAATAAGTAGAAACAATGATGTCTTGGATGGTAAGATTCAACTTCTAAAAATGTTAATTCTTCTACTATTAACCATTAAATTCTAAGTAATCCCAAACAACAGCCCAATATGGCTTGATTGTTTGGGTGGGGGGAGTTTCTGAAATGATATTAGGGTTCATTCAAAGCAGGGATTGGTAATCTGTTCCTTGCCAATTCCAGGCCACTGCTGTTTTTTGTAAATAAAGTTTTATTAGAACATATCTGCACTCATTTGGTTACATATGGTCTGTGGCTGCTTTCTAGCTGCAAAGGCAGAGTTTAAATAGTTACTACAGAGACCATCTGGCTCACAAAAGTCTGAAATATTTATTATTTGTCCCTTTAAGAAAAAATTTGCAGACCTCTGATTCAGAAAATTAAGCCCATGAGAATATCCTTGAAAACATAAGAAAAGAAAATTGAAATGGGCAGACTAGCCTTACCAAATTTCAAAATGTTTTATAAATACATGCTACTTATTAGCACAGGAATAGACAAATAGTTCAATTCAACAGAAGAGTAAAGAAGTAGGCCTAAACATTGGGAGAACTTACATCTAATATATGATAACTTGACATTTCAAATCAGCCAAAAGAAAAAAACAGATTATTCACAATCTATGTTGATATTTTAGAAAAAGGAAAACAATTTCAGTACTTTCCTCATGCCTTCTAAAAAGAAATTCTAGATGAATGCAATATTTAATAATAATCAATAAAATTATTAAAAGGCTAAAAGGAAACAAAAGCTAGAAAGAAGAGAAGATTCATGTATTTTACTCTAAAAATTTTTTAAAGCCTATCTAGTAGATGTTCTGTAAAGAAGTCATAAGACACATGAAAAACAAGACAAAGTATCCTTAACATGAGAGTTAAAGAGATAGTGTGCAAAAAGTACCAACAAATCAATGAGAAAATATAAAACAATCCAGTAGAAAATCAGCAAGACCATCAACAGGCAGTTCATACCCACACAATAAAAGAATATCAAATAAACACGACAAAAAAGCTCAGTCTTTCCTTCATTTAGTTGTAAACTAAAACGACTTTGATATATCTTTATTTACCTGTCAGACTGGTAGATCGGCAAAGACTTTAAAAGTGCCAAGGGTGTATGGAAACAGACATTCAAATACATAGTTTGGAAGAATAATTGCAATATTGTGGGAGGGAATTTTAACAGCATTTATGAACATTGTAAATTCATCTGCAGTTTAGCCCAGCATTGCCATGTTTAGAAATTTATCCTACAGGCATGCTCAAACACACAATGATACATGGAAAATAACTTAATTGCACATTGTTTGTATTAGGAAAATAACAGGAAACAACCTGAATACCGATCACTAGGGTTTCATTATGTCAGTGTTGCTCAAACCTGAGCAATGTATCAATTCCATTTAAAGGAGATTCTCAGAAACCCTTACTGTTAAATTTATTTTTCTTCTGATGTTTCTTTGATATGTGTAACTATTAAACTAAGTATAAACCTCACAGGTTTATAATACTTATAATACTATAAATCAAGAACAAATGCATTGGTTATATACAAATACAAATAAAATTCAAGTTAGCAATATTAATTTTGTAAGATGCATGATGTGTTCTGTTGAATCTAA
Organism: Galeopterus variegatus; assembly: GCF_000696425.1. Taxonomy (NCBI): domain Eukaryota; kingdom Metazoa; phylum Chordata; class Mammalia; order Dermoptera; family Cynocephalidae; genus Galeopterus; species Galeopterus variegatus. The sequence goes on along the minus strand of NW_007727464.1, from coordinate 295,317 downwards.
AAGGTGGATATTGAAACAGTGGGGTTGTATGCGCACGGATTCAATTTTACATATAAAATCTATACTTCTAGTTCAATAATACTAAAATGAGAAATCCTGTTTACAGAAATAGGCTTTAAACTTATATTAATACATTTACTCTGCTTGCTCGTTTAAGATATTCAGATCCATGATTAATCAAAATCTTCAAAAGCCAGTTTTAATGAGCTGTCACTGATAATTCCATGAAGCTAACAGTTTATTTGAAGATAAGGTTAGCATTGTAGCTTATTGAAATGTCTGTTAAATAGTATTTAATCTAATTATCCCTGGAATTGACGACAGAAATGTTCTTCCAGGGGTATTTACTGCCATACTTACTGCTAATGAACTGAGGCACGTCACCAATGCACAGACTGCTGTGGAGGTTGTTTGAGTTCTGTTTCCTGCTTATTCTACCCCGAGGACTCAATTTCTCTCCTCGCTTCTTTCTTTTCAAATTACTTTGAAACCTTTATCTCCACAGACTGCCATGATGTCATTTGACCTTCATATGCAGTGACTCTTGCAGTGTACACCAACACAGATGGCAGTGTGGAAACTTTGGGCACTTCTGGGTTAAAAGACAGTCATCCAGATGACCCAAAGCATGGCTTTTACGAATGTATTTATGGGATATCATCGAAGTGAGATTCAGGACCAACAGTCCGCATTCCTGACTACCAGGCTACTCCAATATGGTGGAATCCCAAAGTTACAGGGAAGGAGTAGGGAGATGGGAAGACTCTCTTCCCAACTCTGGGATATATTTCCTGGGCAGCTGTGTGATGTGCCGATTGAAAATGGGCCTGAGCTTTGCAACCAGGACAATGTAGGTTTGAATCTGGACTGAGTTCCTTAATCAGCAGCTGATAGATTCGGGGCTGGCAGAATGGCGAGAGCCAGAGCCGGCACATGGGTAACTGGGCCCTCCATTCTTTTCAAATTACTTTGAAACCTTTATCTCCACAGACTGCCATGATGTCATTTGACCTTCGTATGCAGTGACTCTTGCAGTGTACACCAACACGGATGGCAGTGTGGAAACTTTGGGCACTTCTGGGTTAAAAGATGGTCATCCAGATGACCCAAAGCATGGCTTTTACGAATGTATTTATGGGATATCATCGAAGTGAGATTCAGGACCAACAGTCCGCATTCCTGACTACCAGGCTACTCCAATATGGTGGAATCCCAAAGTTACAGGGAAGGAGTA